>NW_024524044.1:3082740-3107740 GCF_017590135.1 Pyrgilauda ruficollis | reverse complement strand
GACCCACAGGCAACAGGGTGCTTCAGTCTCCATCTGAATTTAACTATATTTGTTCTTATTTGTGTGGTAGCTGTGTTGCAAGGGAATGTGGGGTCATTTAGAAATTACTTTTATCACTGAAAAACATTTGAACAGTGTCTTCTGAAAGAGGGAGAAAAACAATTCATCCCTTTTTAAGGCAATACAAGTAATTGTGTGCCTTGAGATTCAAGGTCCTTTCATGAGATTTGTTTTTCACTTAGTATCATTTCTCAAACATTTCTAAGTGTTGAAGAGATCTTCTGAACTCCATTAAGCTTCAAATTTCAGATATTTTCTTCAGAACTGTAAGTGACTAAGTTTTTGATGCAAGTCTTCAGTGATTTTTAATCATGCTATATTGCCACAATAATTGCATTTTGTGCACCGTTACACCTACCATATTACTTCATTGCTGGGGTTTTTCAGTCGTCCGTATTGGGACCACCACTATATATAGTATCTTCACCTGTGACACACAGTGGGATTTGTTGAGTGCACCCTCAGCAAGTCTGACAGCAACACCAAGCTGAGTGGTGGCTAATTTGGTGGAGAGAAGGGATACTATCCAGGGGCACCTTGAGGGGTTTGAGGAGTTGGGCCCACATGAGCCTTAGAATTCAGTAAAACCAAGCATGAGATCCTGCACCTGGGTCAGAGTAATCCCCAATACAAAACAGATTGGAGGCTAAAGGGTTTGAGAGCAGCCCTGGGGCTATCCCCATAGAAGGACCTGGGGATAGTGATGAATGAAAAAATGGACATGAGCTGGAAATGTGCACTTGCC
Organism: Pyrgilauda ruficollis; assembly: GCF_017590135.1. Lineage (NCBI taxonomy): Eukaryota > Metazoa > Chordata > Aves > Passeriformes > Passeridae > Pyrgilauda > Pyrgilauda ruficollis. Next base: position 3,106,935 of record NW_024524044.1, on the reverse strand, counting down.
ACCCAGAAAGCCAACTGTATTCTGGGCTGCATAAAAGGAAGCATGCTTAGCAGTTTGAGAAGTAATCTGCCTCCCTACCCTGCTCTGTACTCTGCTCTCATGAGGTCCCACCTGGAGGGGTCCCCAGTAGAAGACAGACATGGAACTGTTAGAGCAGGTCCAGAGAAGGGCCACGAAAATAGTCAGAGTGGGACACCTCTCCTATGAAGAAAGGCTGAGAGAGTTGGGGTTGTTCAGCCTGGAGAAGAGAAAGCTCCAGGAGACCTTTCAATACTTAAGGGGGTGTGTAGGAAAGATGGGAACTTTCTACCAAGGCCTGTAGTGACAGAAAGAGGGGCAACATTCATAAACTTGAGGAGGGTGGGTTCACATCAGATATAAGGAAAAAATATTTTACATGAGGATGGTGAGACTGAAATGGATTGTGCAGAGAAGTTGTGGATGCCCATCCCTGAAAGTTTTCAAAATCAGGTTGGATGGGACTTTCATCAATTTAATGAAGGATATCCCTGCTCATGGCAGGGAGGGTGGAGTAGAAGATCTTTAAATGTCCCTTCCATTCCAAACCATTCTATGATTCATTGCTATGCTTTTGTTTCCATGCTTAAGTTCTGACTACAGAACTTTTTTCCCAAATTCCATTCCTTTAAGGGTGGTGTCCAGGGTGCTTTATTGCACTTCAGTGGTTGGAGTGCAGCCACTGTATAAACAGACAGGATAATAAGAAATAGCCATTAAAAATGCACTACACATTAAGATATTAGTTCCCCTTTATTGTAATTTTTTAGTATTGAGGAGCACATTTTTGCAAGGACAGTTCAAAGATTAATTTGAGGACTAATCTCTGGAAGGATTAATATCTTAAAGAACTAATCACGAATAAAAACTTTCATTTTTTTTTTCTACTATACTTTCTTACAGATTAACAGTAAATCAGGACTAAAAATCAAGCAGTTCAGATGTCGACACAGAAATAAATTTCATAGGCTGTTCTGTCAGAAGCTTAAGAAAGCTTTCTAAGTCTTAGAAAACACTGCCATACAAGCATCTCTTTCTGGAAGAGTAAATACAAGGAATAACACATTTGCTCATGAAACAAACATTTCTCTCAACTCTAGAGTTTGTTTTTCAAAATCAAAGGTTGAAAGGCAAAGTTCAGGCATGAACTTTGCTTAGAGATGTATTTTATATGTGTTCTGAGGAAGCAACTATACAAGATATGTATGAAAATCAAAAAGCTTTTCTTTTTCTTTTCAATAAGCAAAAGAAGATTTGAAGATTTATGTATATACAGACAGAAATATATTTAAATGTGATTATTTGCAAAATTTTGCACTACTATTTTGTTGCACAATAGGAGCATTGTGCTAAGAACAAATTCCCATGTGAAGAACTGAGTATTTAAACATAAATTCTGAATAAATATTTCTGTTCCATGACTTCTTATTAATATATATGCTACTCAAATCCTAAAACATGTCATAGCATAGTGATTTTGGACTTGTGATAAAAACTTTCTGATCTATTGGAATAGTAATCCATATATATATTCCAAATATAATTGGAATCTATATTTTAGGAAAGTTTAGCATAATTTCTTGATGAACCAATCGTGTTCAGAACTAGTCAATACTTTTTATTAATTACAATGAAGATAGAATGAAGAATGTTGTTATTAATTTCATAGATGTCAACAACTTGAGGAAACCCTGGTAGAGGATTAGGAAAAAAAAACTGTTACATGATGAAAGGCTGAAAAATGGATGTCCTAGGTTATAGAAAGAGCAACTGGTCAGATGCTAGAGTTAAAAATTAGTACAGGCAGTGAAGCACTGAACCAGGTTTTTGGGGGATGCCTAGAGTCCCCATCTTTTTGGGCCTTTCCCAAATCATCTTTGGAGTTAGGTACACATCTGTGAGAAGTATGTTAAGTCCTTCCTAACTCTTTGGGATAATAAAGGGATGATGGAGACATCTCTTAGCGAGTACCACTACGACACCATGTCCAAATGTTCTCATCAAAATGCCTGTCTCCTTTGAATAAGTGCTGGCAAAATACACCTCTACCTGAGCTCAGGGTGACAATGCAAGGTCACAAACAAAAAGCGAGGAGATGAATGCAGCAGCAGCAACAACAAAAAAAAAAACCAAAACAAACATGGCTATGCTACATTATTTCAAAGAACTTTTTGGTAAAGATATAAACAAATGAACATCCTCATTTCCATGGATTACCTTCTCTACAATTATAAAGAAGACTTTTCCTGTACCCCAGCACTTTCAAAATATTACTCTCTGTGAGAGATGTTTTTAATACAAAAGGATTCTAATATCTTGCAGATCTGCCTACTCACTCAATACATTGCTTTTTCTTTGCTCATAGATTGCAGAACATGAAGTTCCTCTTTCTCTGTGTCTGCCTCAAACATTTACTCTTCCACATGCTTTACAGCTTCATATGAAGATTTTTCTCACTCATTGCAACTAACTGGCAAATTACAACTGCATATTGTGTCCTTAAAGAAATCACAATTTCTAACATTTACCTGGAATTACTGCCAGGAGACAGGTAACAGTTGCTGGACACTTACAAAGGCCTTATGCAGACTGTAGGCTTTTGGAGAAGAGCTTTGTGGTTCCAGAGAAAAAAGAAAGATAGCAGGACAGGCAGCTGAGGGATAAATATCTACTAGGAAGGAATGTGTAAAGTAACTTTCAAATATTTAGGGATGAAGCCACATTCTCAAAGTCTGCAATAACTCATCTGATACAAGGTGAACTTGTCTTCTGAATTTTGCAGAAGATAAGCCTGATCCTACCTTGGGAAAATGTGTTTAGTGCGATAGTTACTAAAATCCTGCTAAAATCTAGACAACAGCAACAAAACAAGTGTTACATTCAATTTCTAAACATTAGAACATGTGCTCTTGCTGACAAGAAAACAACCAGATCATATAACCAAGTACATGATTTCTTAATTAAATTGAGTGGAGCTGGTGTCAACAAGGAGAAGATATACCTGATACAATATTCTCAATAATGAATAGCACATTTTCTACAGTGGATGCACTTCACATCAACTTTAATGTAAGGGGATACTGAATAAAGCAAAACAGCAGTGAGAACTCAGGACAAGGAAATATAAATAATTACAACAATTTTCAGATTATTTTAGCAAAATAGTACTCATTCTAAGCTTTGAATAAAAGATTAAATTTTTCTTTGGAAAACATATGAAGGCAGTCAATGCCTTTTATAACCACCAGCATTGTGTAACTATAGCAATCCTTTTCTTCTTCCCAACAAGAGATTTAACAATTTAATTTTCCTTCTATATCTTTAATGAAATTCTATAGAAGGAAAAAAAAATAATTAGTTCATTAGTTCATGCCTCATTTGTATAAACGAAAAAAAAAAGGAAGAAGTTCAGTGATTCCTTCTGAAGTTGCCAGGAGAATTCCAGGATTCAACCCCTCTAGGATTCCCAGTGAACAAACTCCACAGTTCAGATCTGGGTCGTCTAAACATTGTTGCCCATACCCTCCAAAAATCTTTACTGTTCTGCTAAAATCATTTAAGAAAAAGTGCTGTGGGACATCATGACAGAGAGATTTATGCAGTTAAATCAATGTAAAGACTGGCAGGGAAAATACTTTGCTTTTGGCTTTGTATTGAAGTGGTGGTAGATGCTGAGAGAGAGAAGCTGCCTAGGTCAATGTGCTTACTGTGAGCTTTGTAGCCAAGAATATGATTTGCAACAAGTCATGTAATTCTTTTAAGCTCTTTTGGTGCCTTTTTATTCCACTCAGGGGTTGCAATAATCAGTCTAAAATCACGAAAGGATAATCTTTTTGCTGGGTTGCAGCTGAAAGCATTTTGTATTGCTATGGAGACTTAGGCACCTAGTAACACTAGGGAGTTTTTTACTTTGGTATTCAATGGCACAAAGGGCCATAAATTACATCATGTCTTGAAGTCCCTCCCAAGCTTATTTTGTGTGAGACTTTAATTTTGACGCTATTGACTCACTAGCTTTCCAAGTGACTTCATATAAAAGTGTATAAAGACGATGAATTTTCTAAAACTTAGAAGAAGAAAGTTTTCCCAGGGGAATCTTTGGGACTGAAAAATTTCTAAGCCATATGTGTCATGGCAAACTACTTTGATTTTCTTTGAGTTTATGTTTGTCCATTAAACAAATAAAGATTCTTAAGAGTTAAAAAAATATGAACTAAATAATCAGGTAGCTCTCAAGCAACTTTAACTATTTCCCAAACCAGCTGATGTTCCATTTGATCTGTTCTTCCTCACAATTCTGTAGACAGCCTTAAGCCCACAAACATTACATCTTCAAAATCAATTGGTTAGTCTGCAGATATTCCTTCAACTGTACCATCTTCACTATCACTATTCACAATTACTGTGCTTCAGTAATGAAAAGAAAAAAACAGACTGCTATCTTTGTGTAACACAGTATCTTTTACAGAACTTCACATTTTTAGTGTAACTTTTCACATTAGACACCTGCATTTTCTATTTATGTTTTTGCTTATTACCAACAGGTGCTCTCAATTCTTTTATGTACTAGGCATCCTGGACTACAAGTGCAATTTTATTCAGCTACACAAAGTGTTCCCGTAAACGCTGGAAGAAAATCCACAGCTACAGAATTCTTCAAACTGCAGAAGTTTGAAAATATTTGTGTCCAAGACAACAAGGTAAGCTACTAAGCTCAAATAATTCTGTGGCCAATCTAATAATTTGTATATACTTTCATATTTTCATATGTGAAAAATGTTTAAAATATTTATTTTTATCTGAACCATTTTTGCTTTCTAAAGACTTCTTTGCATTAAGTATTTTTCAAATTTAACCTGTTGAAATATATTATGTACAACTTCTACTGCTGTCCCTTTCCTAATAGAGGTGAACTACCTCTATTAGGACCTATCTTGCCAATATAGCTATAGATCTGTAGAATATTCCATGGCAATTTTGAAAGAAAAACTTTCTTTTCCACTCCACTATTTGAGATTTAGAAGTTTTATATTTATGCTTTGCTAGACAAATGTGGACAAATCCTCAAATCCTGTAATATTTTCATGTTATACAATTCTTACTCTGTTTTTCTATAATTTTACACTATTATAAGCAGTTTATTATTTTTTTTAAGTAGAAGTGAACTGGTTATTGATGTGAGCATGTACAACCACCTAGGGACCTACTAATCTAAATATTGAGAAAGGAAAGAAAGTATTAGATGAGTAATTAAATATAAATTCAGTAATGCTACAACTGTCACAGAATCCATTATTATTTCTCATTGAAGAACACTTCCCCCATGTATTTATCACATATACTGACTGAAATGATGAAGAAGTGGCATTATTTCTAGTTAAAATAATGCCTATATGCAAATTTCTGGCTTTAAACAAGAAAGGGAGGAAGGTCCTGTTGTCACATACCCTTCACAGGAAGCTGAGGGTGTGCTACCTCATTTCACTAAGGAGAGAGTGAAGCTACCATATACTGGTGGAAGAAGATCAGAAATATAATTCTAATCCTATAGAAGCACTGCTCTTCAGTGGGGGTGTTTATGGATGTGCTTTATCAACCTGCCACTTTCAAATTACACCCTTACACCCTTGGGCTCTCCAAGAGCCATTTTGAGAAAAGAATTGGAAGTAACATCCTTTTATTTTCTGAAATGCAACACTGAAGCACTAACTATACCTCTGAAATATACTTATTTTCATATTTATCATTTTATCCATCACCAAGAATTTCAAGTCTACCATGGTGGAGTTGAGAGTTGCAATGACTTGGCAAATGAAAGCAGAGGCAACAAACAGTCCTAGCTGGCAGGCACTGCTGCATATGCTGACAGGAGATAAAAGTTCACAGGAATAGTTAATTAGGCCACTAAAGTTTGTCTTTAGTTCATCGCTAGAGGAGATGGCATAAGATGGAATTAATGATCAATGGTCACAAAGTGCCTCTGGCACATCAAGCAAGGTAGGAGCAAGAATGAATGAGTTTGTGTAAGTCAATTATTGCTTTTACAACCTCTAAACCAGACTTTCCTATTTATAGTATCTGTTGATAAAATTTTAGCAGTCAGTGTAGAAGCAGCTAGTGTTCTTCATGCCCTCCCTTCGACTACACTAGAATAAAAGGGAGGTGAGTCCCTTGGGGCAGGGGTAAAGAAAAATAATAATCACAAACCCACACAATAATTACCGATTGCACAAAACTGGTTTTGCAAGCACAACTTTTCTTCATTTAATAAATTAAAAAAGATGTAAACTCAGTTATTGCTGCATCTAAGATCCATCCCTTCTGTGAGCATCTGATATGACTTCACTAGTATCTGTAAAACAAAATCCAGAACATCTTTCTGCTTATGCCTGATTGCTAAAATTGCTGCGTTGCTTCTGCTCACTCTCACAGTGGTTCTGTTTTAAAAAAAATACATTCTAGGATGACTGGATAATGCAGCTTAAGGGCTCTAGAATATCTCTTGGTGAACCTACTGCCTAAAGAAGGCACAGCTAGAAGGTCACAACAGATTGCTTGGAATTTTATCTGGTCAAATTTGGAAAACCTTAGAGGATATGGACTATACAACTTGCTTGTCAACAGCCCCATCCACTGCCTAGCTGTCCTCATGAGGAAAGAGGATATATATCCATATTTCTTTATGTCCAGTCTGAAACATTCATTTTAACTTATGCCCTCTGTCTCTCATTCTACCACCAAAGTAAAGAGCCTTCTTGCTTATCTTCCTGTAGGGACTGAGAGTCAGGTCTCCTCAAAGCCCCCTCTTCTCCAGGCTGATCTAGTTCAGCTCTCTCTGGCTCTCTCCAGAGGGCAACTGCTTCTTTTTCTGACCATGTGGGTAGACTTATGCTGAACTCACCCCAGTTTACTGCTGTAATTCTTGAATTTGAGGTGCAAGGCATGGCATTTCATAAAGTTCCTTTTGGCCAAGTCCTTTAGCCCAGGTCCTCTGAATGGTCATTTTACCCTTATGCATATTGACTGTTCCCCTAATTTGATATCTTCTGCAAACTTAATGAGAAAGAGATCCATCCCGCAGGACATCAAATAAGATGTGAACCAGGACAGGTCCCAGCATATTCTTACATTCCAGGAGAAATCAGAGAATACCCAGGTATTGCAAATGTAAGACTAGAGTAAAAGGCAAGAACAATTAGTAACTGGATGTGAAGATCTAGCATGAAAATAGCAGAGGAAAACTACTCTGTATATGAGTGCCTACGTATGTCTATTATCAGAGGGAAATGGGACAGCAGGAAGATACTCATTATTACCTGAAAATCTGAACTAAGAGAAAACATAGTACTATTTTAAAGAGAAGAGTAGGCCACAAGCTATACAGGGTGTCTGGAAAGGAAGTACTAAGAGGGCTGTTTAATGAAGAAAAAGGAAAAAGAAAAAAACTAAAAAAAAAAGGTGATTTTATCTATACCTTTTGGGGTTTAGGGGAATATAGATAGCAGAAAATATTAAGACATTACACTTATATTAGCAGGAAAAATAAAATCCAAGCCTTTTTAAAAAACACTTACAAACTTATTAGTTAACAGGGCATATCCAATTAGTACTGACATAAATAGAAAGAATAAATGAGAAAATATTTCTTGCTTCTATTTGCATGGATAAAACTGTTCTGAATTTCAACATTAGTGATTTTGCTAATGTTATAGACTAGTAAGAGTGTAAAAAGTTTCAAAGACCAAATAAAAAGATTTCAGATCTGAGAGAGCTTCTTGTCTTATTTAGAAAAGAGGAAAAACAAGGAAAAACAAAGATAAAAATATTTTGAGAAGCGGAAATTGAGAAATGGGATTGTAAGAAGTTACAAGAAATATCAGAAGGAGATTAGGAATGATTCAGAGCGACTGAAAGCAGAATAAGAAATGAGGGAAAGCCAAAGACATAAAGACAAAGAGTTTCCTTGGATGAACTCCAGATCTCATTTAAGTCAATGGCAAAATTCCCCTTGACTTCATTAAGGACATGATTTTGCTTTTGAAGTTTATTCACAGAAGATGCAAGTAAAATATGTAATGCATCTGACAGAATGCTTGGGGAGAAGGGGGAATAACCAAATGTGAAACACATATTTTTCTACCAGATGAATGAGGTGGAATAACAAGTATATGTAAGACCAGTGATTTTACTTGCTCTATGAGCCTTCTAAGAATAATGCTGCAGTAAACAAGGAGAGCAGATGGGCATATTTAAATTCGCAAATTCCTGTGAGAAGCTTCCAAAAATCCAACTCATACTAAAAGTAGACACAAAGATTTGTCAGTAATAAAAGTAATTCAATGAAGAACAAAAGATTATGTCACAACATAGGCAGGTTAGCAGCAAGTCTCTAAGATCCTACATTTGATTTCTATTTTGAATAGAATTATGAATAGCCCTGAAGATATAAACAGAGATAACAACATGATATACATACAGATTACTTATATGTGAAATTAACTGTGAAAAAAAACCCAAAAAACAAAGCTGACAATTCATGGCAAAATCAATTTACTGCTGACAAATAAAAGAAAGAAAATAAACTACCCATATATGTCTATCTACTATAACCACTTGGGAAATATATTATGAATCTTTCAATGGTGCTTCTGCTTGAGAAGTCAAAACCCAGTATGTTACACTAACTAGGAGAGAATAATGACAATTATATAAAAAGTGTTTATGTATTTGTAAGTAAGCCCTCACTTCAACTTCTACAACCAGTGTACCTGCCTCCCCTTTAGCTATTACTCAGTCATCCCAAAAACCATATAGAAGAATTCAGGAAAGAACAACAGAAGTGACCTATGGCATGGTAACCATACCTGTGGGAGGAACTTTGAATCAGTTTAATTTAGCTACCTCTGAAGTCAACATAAGAGTAGAGGCTTGGAGATATGAGTAATAGTAAGATACTAAAAATATGGAGACATGGAAAAAAGGACACATTCACCTTTGCCTTAAACTTAAGGGTTTAATATTTACTTAATTTCATATGGCAGATTTATAATAATTTTATCCTTATAGTTATCACAAGACTAGTTTATTATAAAAATAAAAAAGGCATAATGCAACTGCAAAAGAGAAGTTTCTAAAATCCTCAGTATGCTACACAGTTAATGAGCTCTGATTTTCAAAATTATTATGTATTTAAATCCTATTAAAAATATGAAGTATTCAGTAATTCCAAGATGCCATCTATCACTAATCTAAAGGAAAAAATGCTTTAACACATATTGACCTTCACACTGCAGAAGCCAGCTAGCCATTAATTCATGGACACTAGGAGCAAACCACCCATTTTTCCTTTCTATAGTATATGCACTTCCCAACTCAGGGATGACTTATCTGCTTATCTACAAATATAAAAATATATTTGATCCTGAAGAGGCTGGAATTAGTGCTTGGTGCTTTCTGCCCTATCAGTTTGGGCCAGTCCAAGCACATACAATTATTAGCTGGTTCTCTTCAAATTAGGGACAGTTAAAACATAGAGTTTCTTTTTGAAGGAAAGTTTGAAAATGGCCATTGGTGGCATACCAAGATTAAAAAGAAAATATGCAAAACAAGTTTTTGAAGAATTTCGACTCTATAGTAAGGAGTCTGAGTGGAAAAAATGTTGAAAATAATTTTAAAAAATCCCCAAAAATCAAACATGCTCTGTTCTTTCTTTTAGCTTACTCCAAAGAAATGAGCATTGTACAGAAAAATTTTTAGAGTATAAATTAACAGATTTAATTTGACAATGTCATTTTCCTTTAACAAAATAAAATATTTCATTGATTAAAAATGGGCAGTGAAAACATACAGAGGATTTTTTTATCTTATGAAACTTATAATCAAATTGAGCAGGTCTGGGTGTTTTGTCTATTGTTTGGGGTTCTCTTTTTAAATTATTATTAATATTATTTTTTGACTTGGCAAGAAAAGGCAAAGACTATAAATATGCCATTAATATCCCATTTGCACTCATATATTAAATTCTGAACACAGATGAAGACATCTTTCTGAAAAACTGGCACATTAAGAATACACTTTCTTTAAATATCAAATGAGGCTTAAAGCTCACCTACAATTAGCCCTTCTTACAGGATCCAAATTTTTAAGAATCAAGTTTTGACTAAGAAGATAACATTAACATAGATTTTCTGATTCTAGCAACTCTCACTAAAATTCCCATCCTTGACATTTGCTTGCTCCCTTTGGTGTCTAAATAAATGTATTTTCCCTGTGATAGAACCACAAGAAAGTAGAAACTTGACTAGAAATTAGCTTAAGGCACAGGCCTCTAAAGTCTTTCAACCCATCAAGTGCATCTAGTTCAAACGTCTAAAGTTAACATGCTAAACAAAGAAAAGTATTAGGAAGAAAGAGCACAGAAGTTTTTGAGGCAGAATTTCAAAGCAAAATGACAAAGTACTAGAGATTTCAGTGTGAATATTTTTGGGGTTATTGAAGAACCATAAAAAATAGCAAGCCCAGAAACAACAAAGTTCAAGACAAGAGGCTGTGGATCTGGCATGCTGTAGTGACTAATGCTTGGGAAGTTTTAAAAATCGTACCACTTACACAGAAACTTAGCAGCAGCAATTAAGTACCTCAGTGTTATTTGTGGGTTAAAACTGATAAATATTCTCTATGCAAAATCTGGAAAGATATTCAATGATCCTGGAAAAGCTGAGGGAGAAATTGGACTGTGCTATACGTAGGATTTGTACATTTTAATATAAATACATGCTATATAAAATTGGTTTTCTATTTCTGTTGAAAACTTTTACATCAATAAAACTCTTGGGAAACAAAGAGGTGATCAGATAAATAGTATGGAACAACTCCCTCAAGGGAGTTGACAGCTCCTCCGAGTTAAGCGTCATTGGCAAACTCAGTATCCCCTCCAGTCCTGCATCCATGTCAGTCATGAGGATTTTGTACAGCACAGGAGCAAGGATGGAGCCTTGAGGAATCCCACTAGTGACAGGTCACCAGTCTGATGTCACTCCTTTCACTGTAACCTTTTCTGTCTGACCCATGAGCCAGCTGCTCACCCATTGTGTAACCTGTTTATCCAGCTGAGTGCTGGACACTTTGCCTAGAAGGATCCTGTGAGACACAGTATTAAAAACTTTACTGAAGACCAAAAAGATCACATCTACTGGCCTTCCTAGATCAAACAGGTGGGTTATCTTGTCATAGAAGGAAATCAGGTTTGACAACCAGACTTTCCCACTCATGATGCTGTGCTGGCTGTGACCAATGACTGTGTTGTCTTTTCTTTTTTTTTTTCTCAATACTTCCCAGAAAAAGGTCTTCCATGATTTTGCCAGACACTGAATTGAGACCAACAAACCTGTAGCTTCCAGGGTCCTCCTTCTTGCCTCTCTTGGTAATTGGGACAACATTCGCCAGCTTCCAGTAGGCTGGGACCTCTTTGGATTCCCAAGACCGCTGGCCTAGCTGGACTAGCTTAGTCTGCTAGACAAGCCTGCAGAAAGGACAGCTCTTCAGTTGTGGGGGTTTTTTTTTGCTGATGGCAGTATTTAACAAGTAGAACCAGACACCACACTCAACACAGACAATTGGGTCAAACTGGCCTGTTAAGGACTTTCTGCACTACCCTTGCTGACATTTCTCATATTAGCTGAAATTTATGCTCACTATGTTGGCTCTGGGAGGCCAACTTTCAATTTGATCTTAAAAATAAGAGTACTTAAAAGAATTTTGCAATGACAGATGTTCCAAATACAAAATAAATGGATATGGACAATTCAGCTATCTTTATAAAACGTGGCATACATAAAAAAGCCCCTACGTTTTTCAAGATTTATGATACGGATAAAAGGAAACAGAGTTAGAAGGAACTTCAAGAGATCATAAAGTCTCTTAATTTACTTTCCCTACCCCAAAGTAGGATCATTTATAGCTAAATCACTTTTGATTCCTTTAATTTATTCTTAGAAGCTTCCAGTATCAGTGGTTCCAAAGACTTTCTCTACCGGTACATATTATCAGCACTTTATTATTCTAAATTCAAAAAGGTGGGGATTTTTTTCTGGTGTCTATCCTAACTGTTCTTGCCAAAATACCAGACAATTATTTCTTGTCCCATTCCCAATGGACAACTTCTTTCCCACCTTCTCTGAATCATGTTCTAAAGGCTGTCATCATTTCCCACCTAGTTCCTCTCTTCTCAAAAAAACTTGTGTTTTCAGTCTTTCCTCAGTCTTCAGAAAAGACCAAGCAGAAGAACTGTGTGGAAGACAGAGTTTGGAACATTCCTGTTAAGCATGCTCTCAACAGCCACATACCTTTGTCAGCATATATTTGTCACCAGCTTCTACTATTAAGAAAGACTGCATCCAGTCATTCTAACTTTTTTCAGAACATTTCACCAAACTGTTAACATATGAATATTCATATTAACGTATGAATATCATGCCTCCCATTTTCATACTATTGCAGATTTACCATTTTGATGTGAAGAGCAACATATTGGATGAATATGCTATATCTGTATCATTTCTGCAAGAAAACACAAATATCACCTGCCTGCAGACTGAGCTGATTAGGAAATACCTGAGATATCACAGAGCCTAGATTAACATATCCTGCCTCTTAACCAGTACTTTCGCCTGTGCTTAACACAAACTTCAGCTTGTGGGCACAGGGCAGGGTATTCCTGGCAAACAAAATATATACAGTCCAATGCAATTGTCATTAACATATCTATATATATATAGCTACAAAATAAATACATATGTGGTTTAAATTGTACTTCTAGTAGCTCCAGATAGATACAAACACATTATTATTTCTCTCATAATGTTATGAATTAAAGGGCATGATAGTTACAGAAAACTACTTGATGGGTGCTCATCTCACAGTATGTCACTGCCACCTGGCATGGTTTGCCTCAGGGCTTTTTGTACCTATAGGGCAGTCAATGGCAACTGGCTTTGTGTCAAACCTTTCTCTAAATGAAATGATGCTGTTCTACAGGGGGACAGAAGTGTGATAATATACACCCTCTATTCAAACTGCATCTGAAGGTCCTTCTCAAAACCCAAGTAATTCAATTACTCCCTAGAGACTGTAAGAGTTTGGGGGATGGATTTGAAAAAACCTTTTTGTTTTGCCTTTGTACAGCACTTTCCACAACAGGGCCCCCAATCCATCCATAATAGTGTATATTAAAATAAACCATAACAGTTTAGCTGAATATAGCTGAAATAAGCTTTTCCCCCACAGGAACAGAGACAAAGAAGAAAGACATTACATACAAGTGCATCTGGAATTCTTCAAAAAACCAAAAATACCCACCCACCAAAACTAAATCCAAACTGTCTTTTTATGGAATGGCTTGTAGACACGTGAGAAAAATGGACAGTCTGCTCTATCAGAAACAGTCTGTTTGGTCTACAAAATAAAGATTCAAAGCTCACAGTGTGCTCTCTAGAATACATTTGTGAAACATGAGGAAGAGTAAAAAAGACTTTGTAAACTAAAACACATATCAGTGAAACTAAACTGGAATATATTTAGTCTGGAAATTGGAATATCACTTATAATAACCAAAGGAATGAAGTTTCACAGTGTCTTTCAAATATGAGATGGACTATGATAGTTTTAGGAGAGGAATTGTAATAAATGGTTGCCCACAACATGACTCTTATCTTCTGTGTTCTTAGAGCAAGAGGAGATAAAACCTCTGAGGTAATTTTTTTCAGCTACGATGTCTGATAATGCCAAATTTGCAAGGAATGAAGAGAAGGAGGAAAAACATGAAGAGAAATAAAAATCAATTTTGAGGGAAGTCCCTAATTACCCAGACTACTACTATCATATAATAATACTGCATCAAAAAAACATATCTCCTTATCCATCTCAATCAGAAGCTTATTAAAGTCTTCAAAAAGCATCAGTGGAGCGGTCACAATCATACGAAGATTCTGCAAAATCATTAAATCCTTAGCAATGGGTACAGTGGAACAATGAACTTGGTAAAATCTTGGTATAGGAGGGAGACTACTGGATATTTTCAGCCTCATTTAAGACACACTTTCAATGTTGCTGCTTTATTTGGAGAAAACCACCAGAATACTTGCAGTTTGAACCCTAACAGAAATTACATCAGGGTTGTACCACACATATGCATTCCCAGCACTGATGTAAATCAAAAGCTTTTTTTAGATGCAACTGCACTTCGCCAGAAGATTGGGAACTTTGCTTTTGCATATGGACTTTACCAGATATAATCATGTCTTTAGCCATCCTGAAATTTAGTAACTTCACCGTGACCTACACATGGGGTTTCACACGAGATGAAGTCTTAAAAAACACCAACCCTAAACTGGAATTGTTAGTCTTTTAAAATATGTGAAGTCTCTAGTTTCTATTAATTCTAAAGATTAAGCAATAGTCAAATAATACTTTCTCAGCATTTTGTCTTACATTTTTCAAGGAGTGCTTGGATTTATGGATCATAATTTAAACTACTGGTATAAGTGTTATCAATTGGATATAATTTTATGTTTTTATTTTACTTCTTAAGTGATAATAAAGTTTAAAGACACATTTTGGGCATTATTATGCCCAAAATTTAGAGTCCACTTTCAAAAATTTTGGCGGTTACTTAAAAAACAAATGCAATCATCAATAGTAGACAAAATTTGTTACTCTCTGTGCAGTTTTAGAAACACACTTTAACAGCACTGTCATTTCAGCTTTTGCATTGTGCAAAGACAAGACTCCCTTATGAACTAATTTTAGGAGTTTGCAGAGAAATTTAGTTGTGCAATATCAAACAAATTTTTAACATCTGCAAAAACACTTAGGATGCTGCCTTATCTTATACAGACCTTTTATGTGAAAACCAGAAGTATCTTGTCCATAGACTGAGAATTCATGATAGCAGTACCACAAAGTTTTCAGCAAGACAGCTTCCAAAAAGATTCTGTGAAGTCCCACAGGAGCCTACCAACTTCTATAAGCCATGCTATGGGGATCTGACTCTTTTCAGCTGAAGGCACTGTATCTCTGGAGTGATCTTTTTGTTAAGAGCACTGGGAATGTGCTCTAGAAGTGCAACAACTGGGGCTGGAATAATGTAAAAAAAGAAATAGCAACTTCTGATCAAAAGTAAGACATGTAACATTTAAGAAGCTAGAGACAAAATGATAAAGATCTGGACCATCAGTGTTGGAAAATAAGTAAATTGATGAACAGAAGCAAACATAGAAGACAAATAGACTAAAAAGTAAAGTTATGTAAAATAAAATTTTAAAAAGGGGAATAGAAATATTTAGGAAAACATTCAAGAGAAAAGTTGTTTCAATGGGAATGGTGAAAAATATTATTAATCAAAACATCATTGCTTATTTTTCCATTAGTGTCCACAGGTAAATGGCTCTGTACAAAAGCCAAAATTATTTCACTGCATTTTCTCACAATAGAACTTCTTTCAATGGGAATATGCTCAGACAAAAGCTATAACCTTTAAGGTCCCATTTCCTAGCTGTTCCTCTTTTCATATAAAAATAAAAGTCAATTGTTGTCACAAAGTCTCTTTGCCCATTATCATCCTTATGTTAGATTTATGAATAAAAATGTGTGAAATTAAATTATACAGGCATTAAAATATCATGTGATTAGGTGAAACGTTTTTGATGAACAAGGATACCCAGAAATACTGCAATTGCTACCACATTCATCTGCTCAATTACATGCTTCTCACCTATTTAATAATGCTTGTTACATCCCTGTTAATTGATGTGTTTCGTGAGTTTATTTTCTTATACACTATGTCAAGTCTTATACAATGAACAAGAGACTTGGATCATAGCAGTCCCCTAGAACAGAACAAGCCTCCAAGGTAAATGCAAAGAGATCATGAAATGGGACAATGAAACGATAAAAAAAAAAAAAAAAAAAAAAAAAAAAAAAAAAAAAAAGGAAGAAGGAAAGACAGGGGATTGGAACATTATAACATTATGAAGTTAAAGAAACAAGGGAATGAAAGGGATTAAAACTGGAATGATAGGTAACCTACTGTAAGTGGTGTGAAAGCTTAACAGTGGGGGACTGGAATAATCAGATATGGGAACGACCTGACAATGGAATGCTTTCAAACTGAAGCACCTCAAAAGTAAATGATCTTAGAGCAGAATAATCATATTTGCCTCTGGGAATAAAATTTAAAGATAAAAAAGTTTGAAAAAAAATAACAAGTTTGATGATTATGCAGATAGAACTGCAGAGGGAAATGATCCAGTCAGGGCAAGAGTGAGAAAAGGTAAAGGAGTAGGGTTGGTAACAACAGGAGAATAAAAAGAAAAGGTGACTGAAACCATAGATGCTTGGAACTCACTTTTTCCACACAAAATCGAAGACGAAGGACTACACTGCATAAGATTTTTTTTCCCTTTTATTTTTTTTTTCAGATTGACTATTGCTCTTGCTCATTTGGACAAAAGTTATCCTTTCTCATAACAACCTACCATAACATTTTCTAGAAACAGCTTTAAAGTTCATGGAATATATGTGTGTCTTGACATTTGGCTTCAAACAATTCCCGTCTTAGGTAGTACAGCACTACAATAGCTGAACATAAAGACTCATATATAGGAGATGATATATGAACTCACTTTTTGAGAAGCAACTTTAAAACCTTATTTCTTGTTTCCACTTTTCTAAAAAAACTGTCAACAACTAAAATTCTAAAAATCAGAATGGCATTAACTCCAGGCTTCTGCATCTGCTGTTAGGAACTAGATTATTTCGGTTAAGTCAGTTGAGAATTAGTTTAGTTGCACTGTCAGTCTATACTCTCACAGTGTGAGCAGGGAGACAACCATGATGACAAGCCCCTTCCTCAAAATCTCACCAGAGGGATATCTGCTTACCTTATCACATTTTCTAACTCCTTCCATTCTTCCTTTTTTAATGAGCTGCAGTGGATTTTATCAGAACGGTATAATTGCCCCATTGTTTCCTATAGTAAGACTACATTTTCTCAGTCTGCCATTTTCCTGGTTTTCTCATGACCATTTTCTTTCAGTTTCCTCAACTGCTATTAAGAGTTTTGCAGATTAAAATTGTACCTTCCCCTCCCCGCCCCGCCCCTAGGATCATACAATGAAGGAAAGTGGCACTTTGCATGACGCATTTGCCATGACCACGGGGGCAAGTGATGTGCTAAATATTCTGGTGACAAAACACTCGGTTCTGTGCCAGCTGCAATAATCACTGAAGTGTAATCAGTCTAGTACAAATGCTGAGACAAACACCAGAAAAATAGTTGAACTTGATTTCCATCCCTTATTTGCCATCCCCAAGAGCGAGAACTCTTGAATGTATAATAGAGACAGGAAAAGTAATAGCACAAAGTTGATTACACTACGATTCTGATGTTCATTTAAAAATATAAATTTATTATTTCTGAAAGAACTGACCTTCAAATCCCACCAAAGCTCTTCAGCAGTATGCTGTCTATTACATACAGGTTACAAAGAAGTTGTGTTTTCAGTAATGCATGAACTGTCATTATTGTTCCTAAACATCACCTCATGTCTCATCCAATGCTGTTGTTTCTACAGGAATGCTAAAACTTTTTTTGATGTTTCCCACAACTGAGCTTTAACTGCACTTGTTTGGATTTGATTTCTTTAGTTCGGAATGTTGCATTTTTACTCAAAAGGTGTGTACTGTGGAACTTACGGTTACATCCATATACAATTGTTATGCAAGATTAGCAGCACCTAGTTTTACATAAATAATGAATCTTTGTGCATAAAATATCTTCAGTTCTGTTTGTTGCTTTGAAACCTGTTGCTTATCAGCTCTAACTCACAATAAATTCAGAGAAGTAGTCCATGTTGAAATAATGAAAGAAGAAACAGTCTTAAGCATTGACTTAAAATACAATTGCCTGATATTGATTGTTGACAACTGATCTTAGAAGGAATTTAAATTTTGAAAGAACATATATGCTCACAATAAGTAACACATTTTCTCTCTGAAGATTTATGTCAAGGAAGCACTCAGCACCTACACACTAGGAATCAGATTTGAAGGCCAGTCAAAGACATAATTTGGATTTAATACTGCTGAAATACAGAAAGCAAACCTAGGACTTAAGATTCCACTACTCATATGCTGCATCCTGGACTATGGAATTGCTGTCTTTCATCAGATAGAGAAAGGAAACTGGGAGGCACACAGAATAAAATTTCAGATGCTTTATGTAATAATTAAGAGTTACCCCAGCTACCAGGCCATAGTTATACTGATCACCTACAACTTACTGCGGTATTTTTAAGTATTCAAAAAGCATAAAAATTGGAGCAGATTATGTTTCATTACCTGAGGCCAAAATTTTGGAGGTCTTAAAGTGCCCTAAATACACCGGCTGGGACTCACTGCGCTTAACAAGCATTGAAGTGTGATACAGTTACTTGAAGTTTTAGACCTCCTGTCCTTCTCTTGTCAATGAACAGAGACTATTTTCTAAGTAAGCTGATTTGCCTGCCTGTGTTAAGATACCTGGTCAGAGATGGGTAAATTAATGACTCTAACTCTTCTTACTACTGTGTCTCTTCAAAACCAGATGTGAAGTGCTAGGTTCATATCCAAGAACTGAAACAATTTCCCCACTTTCTGACACTCAGTAGCTCAGGCACTACAATAACAGAAATCAATGTCTCTGATAATGTTCCAGTCCTCAACCAAAGATATATTGATTTCTGCACATACACACAAAATATGCTAACAACATTAATATGATCATCCCAAAATCAGATAGTTTTGCTATCATTTGGTTTTATCATATATGATAAAATAGCAGTAAGTACAATTTTAACAACCAAATGCCCAGCTAAGATGCTTGACTTTTTCACTGAGGCTCTTTTTGCATTTGCTGCTGAAATACCAAACAAATGCCTCTCTCTGGAATCTTGTCTAGAATCCAAGCTCTGCACCTTCCCAATTGAATGCCTTGATCTCTAAATGCCCTGATCTCTAAACTGTGCACAGCCTCTTGCCTCTTTCCCTAATACCTTGCTCCATTGTTCCTGCATGTGTGCACCTACTAGATGGCAGGCAACATTGCTCAGCATATACCTCCTGTTGTGGCTTCTGCATTTTCCTGGAAATCAGGAGATGGAGGTTTAATCTACTTGGAGATTAATAGAGCCTCCAAATTTATAGGTGAGTGTAGTAATTATCAGACCTCAAGAACCCTTCTCCAGGTGACAAAAACCCACTTTCTCCTGAGAAGGTTCACTTCCTGGGTGAATCTTCTCAGGAGACTGAAAGTAAGAAGGTGCTTATGCTAGTAAAATACTTTTTTTTTTTTTTCACTAGTTTATTAATTATTTTTCAGTTAAAAAAAAAAAAAAGAAAAAAGAGATTATGTTATCTGTGTGGGCAATGCAAAATTTAAATTGTGTCTTCGTTGTTTGCCATATTCCTCACTTGTTTTACTTCTGTTTTGCTTTACCTATTCTATTTTCTCATTTTCTTATGTAATGCTCTTTAACAAAAATGAGGGTCCCTGACCAATGTGATCATGGAGGCAAGGAAGAGTTCTCCTCTTCCTTGGTTCTCTGCCTCTCATGCAAGCCTCTCCCTACCCTGGCCTTTCCTTGCAGATTGCTTTTGTTCCCTTTTTCCCTGCAAAGAAAAGGAGAAAATGTCACAAGCAAGCAGGCATCTGGCTTGCATCTTTTGTCTAATGGCTCTTGGTCTCACAGAAGCCCAGAATTCTTGCACTAAGTTTGCTGCAAAGGATGAATGTGCATAGATGCTTTCTCCAGTGGTGTCTCAGGTATTTACATACTGTTGCTTCAATCTGTCAAGAACTGAGCAACATGTCCTCACAAATTTCAAAGGAATCAACGTAGCAAGTCCCAAAAATGCCTAATTTCCAAATGACATCATAAAAATGAGAGAGGAAGGCTGAATCTTGAGTTAGGGTGTAACTTAAGGTATTTGCCTTTGTTATAGGCAAGAATTGCTTCAATATGCACTATTTTAGCTATAAACACAGCTATAAATGAAACCATATCTACATAATCATATGCACAGATATCACAGTTTATCCAGCAGAATGGCAGACAGAACATAGGATATGTAAACAGATCTGCCTAACACTTACAAAACAACTTTAATAGCAAGTGTCATTCTTTTCTGTAAAGTAGCTGTTTTTAACACACATGATCTAACTCTTGTTTGCTCTTTAAAGTTTTATTGTCTTGGCATTTTATACAGGAAGAGAGCATTAGCATACTCAGGAGAACTGCTAAAAGTAAAAGGCCTCAAGCTACCCACTGCATGGTTGATAGCATAAAGCATGGGATATAAAAACTTTTGTCTGATTGCTCACTTTACTTGTTTTAGAGTAGTGTTACTCTCAAGAGCATATATTCATGTTCTTTCTACTTCAAGTTTTATTACTTCTTTTGTATTATTTAATACATCTAAAGACACTTCCAAAAGACAAATTTTTCCATTTTGAAAAAGTAATGGTTTGGAACCTGATAAAATACATGAATTTTCACAGTGTATTATTTTCAAAGGGAAGTAGAATAAATGTGCAATAAAACAATTAAATGCATGACAATAAACATTTCTATGTGATCACAGATATATTAACATGCCAAACAAAAGAAGAAAAAAAAATCAGTAAAATATTTTTCTTAAAAAAAGCTCAGATCAAAATGGATTCTTAAGACATCAGAGCATAAGTTAAAATGGGAGTCTGGTCTCAATTACTCTTACTGTTAAATATCCCACTCTAGCAATTAAAATGAACATTTAAAATGTGAAAGAAAAAACGGAATTAAAAAAGGCAAATGAGATCGGCTTTTTAAAACATAAAAAAAAAGACACCATAATTTTAGATACACTTAAAAATCATCTTACAGTACATTTAAAATGAAGTCTACTTACATATCACACTGCTAATTATTATATAAATAACCTGGGAAACAATACCTCCAAGATACATGTTTTACTATTTAGTAAACAAGAAACTGCCATGTTTGACACCACTGATTAAGGCCAGGCATTTCTAAAGCTTCAGACACATTTCTGAAATCCACAATACATCAATTTTTAATACTTCCACTCTCTCAGCTCCATTAAAAAGATGGTAGGGGAAAGAATTTAGAGTAATTAATGATATAGTTAGCTGCTAAATATTAATAGGAATCGTAGTCTTGCATAAAATATAACATATAAACCTTGCCAATACAGACGCACCAGTAATTAAACTTGAATACATAATTACACTGATTTATATGACAGGCAAAAAGTTACACTTTACTGGCTTCTATGTAAACTGTGGGCAACAGTTAAACTTTGCATTTTATGGTTTATATAAACGGGCAATATCTCTACTACAGTTCATAAATGGTTCGGAGAGTCATAGTTAAAATTATAACTAATTCCAGTGTGAACATTCTGACTATACCTTACAAACCAGGCTCTGAAAATGACCACAGAGATCAGCCTCCCATTACATTCAGAGCTTGGAAGCAAATTGGTGAGGCTTTTAAAAAAAAAAGAAAAGCAAAAAAAAAAAGCTTATAGCAATAACTACAAAGTAAATGAAGACTCATCTATTTAAATGTTTTAACATAAATGTTTAGTTTTAAATATATAGCTCCAGATGTTTCACTTACCACCTTTCAAAGCTCTTTTGAGTAATATTGTGTCTTAGACTGAGGCATTTTTTCTTGAAAGAAAGCTGACTGCACTTACATGTGAGGCTGAGGAGAGCAGCCTGGACTGCTATTTCCATTACTGTCAATGTGATCCAGCGAACCATTGAGATCTTCATGGACTGCCTGCAGTAAGCCACTGGATGCGTTATTTATCAGTCCTGGGTTACTTAGCAATGGTAAACTGCTCTCTGCCAGTGCAGCCTACCAAAATGAAAAATAAAACCAAAATTATTAGCCCATAGATATACACAGCACTCTTATATGTATGAACATTAAGGAATATACACACAGAGAACAGCTCATTTTGAGTAGTTGTTGAAGTGGTCAGAAGGATTTTGTGCATTTCCAATTATTTTCACATTACGTATATAACAGCACTTCTACTTCTGGTTTACCCTTTCTCTTGCTTAAGTTTCATTATTTTCCATTATTAATTATGTTCTGATATTCATGGCACTTTCTAGTTTTACATCATTTTTTGACTTTGAATTACACTTAACCCCTTTGCCCTTCCACACAATGTATGGCTCCTTTATAATGCAGGCAGCTGCTGTACTTTAAAAAATGACCAGAACTTAAATCAAAATAAAAAAGTCCTGACATTTGCCTCTTCTGCATAAAAATTATATATTATAATTAAACTTTAAAGTTTTTGCCATGAGCACCATGTTCCCCAACACTATGATGTGAAATCATTTATGACAGCTTGGATAAATATTAATGCATATCCACATGCATTTGCAAAAGCTTCTATCAATCTAACATTTGCAGCAAAACTGAATGTTCCAGATTTTGCCACAGGGTGTCCTTCTTGCCTCTTCACATCAAAAGTAGCACGAATAAGAACTACTACTTGCAGTGCTAGGTAATACAACTTACTTGGATGATAAACGCAGTTATTTAGAATGGCCATCAGCTCCACATAAACATACCAGGTAATTCTATACCAATGTGTAAGTAGAAATAAAATACATCACACATAAGAAGATAATGAGTGTGTACAAAGAAGAATTATTTTGTGTTTTTTACCTGCAAGCTTGCATTAAGAGCTGCTCCATAGCCTAAGCTGGTGGGTATGTTTTTCACTAACGTTGGGCTTCTGAAAATAAACGATTTTTCAAAGTTTAAAAACAAGCAGACATCCTGTCTAGTTCATTGGGTTAATGGATTGGTTGTCAGCTCAGAAGACCAGAGTTTAGGAAAGAAAAATGAAATGAAGTTGGGAGGGAAGGAGCTCAACCTGTTAGAACATTGATTTACTTGCATCAGAAAAGCAAAACTCTTGTTACAATAAGGCCCACGTGGAAATTTGTTACAAGAGCATAAAGGTTCTTATCTCACTGAAAGAATTTAAGAGAATAGCTTTAAAATTTGTATAACATCTGTCTCTGCCACATTTGCTACATCTCTCTTGCTGTATTTGGTTTCGGTTTTCTGAACTAACACGGGAACACTGTTACTATGTTACATATAATTACACAAAGGTGTTGACTAAAAATGATCTTACTCTTCCCTCACAAGAAAAAACGACGCTGCAATAATGCATAAGTAACTGTATGTGAACCATACAGTGGATCAATTAGTTTCCAGCAAATCAAACATACTGTATGTGCTATCATATAGCATATAG
Organism: Pyrgilauda ruficollis; assembly: GCF_017590135.1. Classification (NCBI taxonomy): domain Eukaryota; kingdom Metazoa; phylum Chordata; class Aves; order Passeriformes; family Passeridae; genus Pyrgilauda; species Pyrgilauda ruficollis. The sequence goes on along the minus strand of NW_024524044.1, from coordinate 3,083,529 downwards.
ATTAAATGCTATATGCTAGATAACCATATAATTATATTTTCAATAAAATTAGTGCAGACTATGACTCCAGAGGTCATGTGGGTCACTGTCTACAAACAGATGCATTACAGAAATAGAATACCTTCCTGCAAAGAAAAACCTCTAGCTCTTGTCTCTGCACCTTTGGTTTTATCTGAATGGCTTTATCAAAACTAATTATATACTCTCATGGAATAAAAAGCATCCACAGAACCAGTCATACTGACATGGGATTAATTTGAAAGTAGGGCAGTAAGCATGCCAAAGGTCCTCCTGTGAAGGCTTCTCATGAATACTACCCTCATCAAGAAGGTATTTTTGAGGTCAGTAATGTAGTGTATGATACCTATATTCCAAACTGACCTTGAACAACTCCCACTTCTGTCAAAGGTTTACAGTAAAAACAAGTGCATATGAAACTCTTAACACATGGGCAACATATGCACACAGGGCTATTTTTAAAATATAGTAGGAGAACTTATGGTAGATGGAATTAAAATGACAAACATATGGTGAAATACATAGGAAAAAACAAAACCATTATCGCTTTCCTTGCAGCAAACTACGTGGGGAAGTCAGGCAGGCAAAGAATGTACAGAAAACAGCGTTTACACAAAAAATGAAATAACTGTTAGCTCACTGAAGAGAATGCACCAGCATAGCTATTAGCTTGCTATGTATTCTCCACATAAGTGCTCGCTTTGTCTGTCAGGTTGTAGTACACAGAGGACTCACTCAGGTTACAGAATTACAGAACAACTCAGTTGAACA
>NW_024524044.1:3070240-3075240 GCF_017590135.1 Pyrgilauda ruficollis | reverse complement strand
ACAACTGTTTTGTTCCCAATGCAGCACTGTGGAGTGGCCGGGAGCAACAGTGACTTTTCAGTGCCCGTACCAACCCCAACAACATCATAGTGGATGCATAACAATACAGTCTTGCCAAATATGAACACAACACCTCCCCATGTTTACAATTATTTCAATTCACTGCATAAAATAACATTTTTGTTCACTTAAGAATAACAAATTGTTTACTTGTGTCTGTTGTAAGCAATTTGCGAAATTTCCTAAGTACCTAGATTCATGTTACATTTACTTCTACTGTCAATGAACTTCAAATCTTTCAAAGTGGATTTCCTTTTAATATCTCTAAACTTATCACAAAAACATATTCTCTCTAGTTTCAGTCTCAAGGCAATGATTTGGACACTTATAGGTGTACTTTGTTTAGTGTCACCTATGGCGTAGATTGGATAGATTTTGCAAAAGATAGCATTACTTTTAAAGAAACATACAATTTGACAAGATATTGCATTTTACCTTCATTTTATTGCCATATTTTTCATCACACTCATTGTTTTCCAACTGTCACTAAATTGTTCATTTTCTTAGCCTGCTACATTCGTAGACCTATTTACTGTTTATAAAGCAATATGCACTTACAGGTTTTGGAGATGGCTTGGGCTCCGAGGGTCGCATGTGCAAGTGGGTCATCATTGCTTGAAGACGTTCGCGTTCTTTAGAAAGCTGTTAAGAAAGAGTGGGATCAGAAGCATTTTAGAAATGACTGATACAGCTATTTCACTGCAGTGATATATCTTATCATTGAGCTTGTCTTGGTGTAATGATTCCTGCATATAAAAGTCTGTGTCAGTAGAAACTTATCTGAGAGGAAATGCAACTTTGGGGAAAGAAAGAAAGAAAGAAAGAAAGAAAAGAAAGAAAGAAAGAAAGAAAGAAAGAAAGAAAGAAAGAAAGAAAGAAAGAAAGAAAGAAAGAAAGAAAGAAAGAAAGAAAGAAAGAAAGAAAGAAAGAAAGAAAGAAAGAAAGAAAGAAAGAAAGAGAAAGGAAAAAAGCCCAACAAAAACTTTTATAGCCTTTCATATGTTAAAAGGTCAGAGAAAACAAATAGCACTTCATCTTTTTGTCAATAAGAGAATTGAGGTCACAGTTGCCTCGACAGTAACAAGTTACTAAGACCATAAATTAGAAGGCCCATAGTGTCTCTTTAAAGTCCTGTGGACACTGTTAGCAATGGACTAGTGCCAACAGCTGTGAAGGGGTGAAGGGTCCTCAAAGCACAGTGCCTGCCAGGATTGACTACACACTTCATCCTTTCCCACTGAGGTCCAGTTAGTGCCCCCTGCAATCTGCCATCATCAATCTAATTCAATAGAGTGACAGAGCCCAGGCAGTGTGAAACACTGAACTCTGCCATCGAGTCGGCATCGACACTGCACTGGGTCTCATTACAACTGATGGACCCTACTTCGCTGGCAGTCAGACAAAGCAAAAAATGGCATAATTGGTCACACTGCAAGCTAAATCTTCACTTCAACTGTTAGATTACAGCCTAGCCTTTGTAAATGGTAAACAATTTCTATGAAGCCTTTACGTTGCCTTCAAAAAACATTATATTACTTAAACCTCTACTTTTTCCTAACTGATACCATTTTCAGATCATATATTATGTAAATAACTGTAGCTTCAGGTATCAAACAAGGTACCAAATTAAAAGAAAAAAATGAAACAGGAGGAAGTGCTTGAAATATGCAACTTGTTGATAAAAATAGCAGAATATAAAAGCAGAAAATGTATTTTACAGTAGGAAAAGATTTCTTTTTTTCACAAACTAGTTTACAAGAAGAAATGTTCAAAATTTTACTCTAGTGGCTTGGCTCTGGCTACCTGAAACATGATTTCAACATTAGTTGCAATAAGAATTAAACTTGGTGTTTAATACTACTATTTTCCAGAGAGTTCTTGCTCTTACACCTGTAGACTGAGACTGGACAAAGGACTGGACAACTTGCAAGTAATTTTAGAAGAGGGAACTATCTTTAGTACTGCAGGTATTTAATTTCAGCAGTGCATATTCTATTAATAAATATTTGAGGCAAGGGGTGTGAAGAAGGTTTCTTCTTCGTAATATGTGTAGCTTCATTCCCTGTGTGTGATGTTTTAGTGACACAATATTTGCCACGACATGAATTCCTAACAAACAAATTAAGCTAACGCTACCATGTAAATAACATAAAAGAAATAGCAGCTTTACCTGGGTTTAAAAATCATTCATTTTAAGGGAAATGACAACCAATTGCATTATTGCATGCTCCTCTCGTTGTTTTGGATTTCCAGCATTAAAGTAAAAAAGATCCAAAAAAGCCTCGGCTGAAAGAGGAATAAGTATTCTTACGTGAAAGAGAACTGTGAGACAATATTCCAAAAATATTGGTGAGAAAGGTGAGAGTTGTTATCCTTCTTTCTCTACATATGGCAAGAAACAGGGACAAAAACCTTGGTCCCTTGCTGCATCCCTTGAGCTCCTCCGAGCAGTCCCAAGAGGGCACGGGACTGCCGAGCATGCCCCCCCTGACTGCTGTGTGGGCAGGAGGAGACAGCGTGCTCCCGTGTCCTGCACGGTCACCCCTGAGCCTTGTGCCCAAGCTCAGCGGCCTGTAGGTGTTGTCACAATGCTGGGAGACCCCAGGGGTACTCACCACTCCCTGCATAAGCAGAAGGGAGCATTCACATACATGCAGTGACCTCTAATGGTTACAGCATGCACAGGGCACATGCACGGCGGTCTGAGGCATGGCATTCCCTGGGGACCTTCCTGAATGGGTCTGAAAGGACACCTTCTTGCTTGCAGAAAAATGCCCCTATCAGGCTGGGAGTCATTTTGGGTGGAGATATGCTCTGCAGCTCTTTTATCCCACAGAACAGCACAGACAAACACTGGGTCAGAAGGGGAAGAAGGAAGAGGGGTTCTGACCCAGCATTTTAAAAAGTGAAGATGGCTTGGATCCAGTCTTTGCTCCAAGGACTGCGTTTTTCATTTGTGATGAATAGCATTAGAGTCTTAGTTCAAGCAAAATACTGTAGACAATCTTGATGTTAGATAATTATTGCATAATTTATAATGTGAAAAATCTTTAAGTAAAAAACCCTCACTTATTCATGAATATCAACAAATTTAATGTAAGAAACATATGTCTTTAAGCTAGAGTCACTAAGGCAAGTGTTTTCAATTTAGTTTAGGTTAACAGTAAATAAGTAATAGGATAATGCCTCCATATAACAAACCTGTATTTCTAACTGCTGAACCACTTGCATTTGCACCCGACACTGAGCAGTGCTTCTGTCATCCAATGCATGTTCATTGTTAAGGTGCCTAAAGAAGGAAGTAAGACAGTGTTAAGATGAGGAAAATAATTTTATGAGTACATTTTTCTCTGCTGCACATATGGCTTCCATTAGTTCCAAGGGAAGCTGTGCAGAAAGACCTAGTCAGAGCATGCCATACAGACAACAATACAAAATAAAAAAACTGATTATTTGATTTAGTTCTACAAAATTTCCCAGTGAGGACTGTTTATAGCTCACAGGTCACATATCCCTTCTAAGGGCCAGTGTAACCAGTTATGAATATTTGTTACAGTGACTGAACTGATATCCATTCCCTGTTGCTGATGCAGATGAAGACAATCACCTTACAAATGAGTGTCCAAAAGATATAATTGCTTTTAGGCTGCTTGAACTACTGAGAATTAATGTAGACTTTGTTAAGATTTCTCTATCTGCTCTTTAATCATTAAGCAACAAAAGAACATCCACTACCCATCCCCAAAAACAGAACTGCAGGGGAACAGCCAAATTTCAATGCAGTTTCCAGAAGCAGAGGATGATAGAAGTGATTGCCCCCTCCAAGTATGAAGAAAAGTGTGTGAGGCAGAGGCAGGGGAAGGACCAGCTATACACCTTATTAACACAGCCAACTTCTTGGGAAAGGTTCAGGCTACACATGTGAGCTCAGCAAAACAAAAACACACTCTGCATCAGGGAAAGAGGACCTCAGGGAGTAGCTGCCTGAAACTGAAGTTCATCCCAGACCCAAGTGGTTGTCCCCAGACACTTCAACTGAACATAAATTAATAAAGATCAAGAATGGTTTTTTGAAGGACAATTTGTCCATTTTCTTCTCTCTCTCTTCCAGGATCAAGAAGTCCCTTTTGGAGCTTTAATAGTGGGCTTTCTGCTCCATGGAGAAGAAAATATAAGGATCAGGTTAAAGAAGAGATGAGAGGAAAGGAGTTCTGCCTTTGAACATGGATTTACTGGCTATTTCCACAGTAGGCATGAGGGGTATGCTTTGCAAGGAATGGAGTCACAGATGCTCTCACAGTTATAGGAACTACGTTATGGAGGAAATGTATCTTCTCCTTCTTCTTTTCTAGCAGAATTAATAATCAGAGGACTGTGCAGTCATTTGATTGTAAATCTACGGGGAAAATGTATCTGTCATAAATAGTGGGAAAATAGAGTGACTATATCACTTCTACTAACACCTATGTCTTTTAAATCACGACTTCAGATGTTTAGGACCCTATGATAGTTTTCAGGTGAGCAAAATGTTCTGCTATTCTTGAAACTGGCATGGCTGAGGAAGAGACCTAAGTAATTGTGAAAGGTTTTTCCTCATTCTTTTAATATAAAATGCTTTAAGAATATACATGTAACTTGCTAGGTAGTTTATGCTAAGCTCAAGCATCATCAAGGACACATTTCCTATGAGTCATAAAATCTATAATTTATTTATTTTCGAAGGAATTGACTTCATCCTCCCATTGATGCAAAAATGCACAATCAGTTCAAAAAGCAGATAATTGCTCAGAACATACCATTCACTTCTTTTCCGAAATTTTGATTCAGAAGAATTTTACTCCTTCAATTACACAAGCACGATAGTGCATGGCCTGTTAATGTAATGGTTTAATATTTTCAGTTAATTTGGTACAAAATTGCCAGAAAAAGATCTGAAGACA
>NW_024524044.1:3057740-3060240 GCF_017590135.1 Pyrgilauda ruficollis | reverse complement strand
TATCTTGGCACTGAAGATGCAGCTAAGATAGGAAACCAGGTTTTGAAAGATGAAGAGCTCATCAGAAATATAAACACGTTCTTTCACTGCCAGACCTTGTAAGTTTGACGTATCACTTTTGAAAAATACTAGATTAAATGCAGAAAAGACTATGTAGCCCAGAGCTCTTGTGATTTCAAAGCCAAGTTCTTCAGCCTGACATGGCTTGCTCCAGAGGTATCTCAAAATCAGTCCTCTCTATTTCATCTCAACAACCAAAACTAGGTAACACATGGTCATGGTATCTAGATCTGCTGGAATGCAAAACATTCAAAATGCTGATGCTGTTTGAATCAAAATATTGTGCCTTTTTTTTTTTTTTTTTTAATGAAAGAGCTCACATTTCTGGTCCTGAAAAGTACTAGAAGGCATCTGTTCATTCATGTTAATAAGATACAATAGAAAAATGCAAAGACTGTTTTTTACTGTTTGGCAAATCTATTTATTAGATAATGTTTTATTTTGAGAATGTATAAACTCAGACTACTGAAGGAGATTCAACAAAAAATTATGAAGAAAGCACAGGAAGTTCTTTAATTCTTCTCAGTAGCTATGGCACCATGAACTATTCAAAGCTATTAAAAATAGATTAGTAGTTATTTACAGAAATATTAATTTCTGGAGGAAGTAGTAAACAAAGTGGGTGGAGGGGATTTTTTTTTTTAATTATGAAACTAGCTCATTTTTAGACTACTGCTTTGAGTCTTGATTCTTTACCTTAGATATCAATGTCCATTGGCAAACTCAGCGATGGAAAAAGTGAAAAAGAGTTGACTGCAAGTCCTAAAACTGGACTTTATGCCATATTTGTATAGAAAAACCCTAGGTTTTTAGGAAGCAAGCAAAGAAGCCAGGCTCTAATTTATTGCATTAGAGTGATGGGCAACAGGAGTGATGGTAATACTGGTTGTAATTGTTTAATGAAGGTAAGTAATTACTGCTGAGTTCATGAGGTATGTTCCAGCAACACTGCAAAAAACCCACTTTAGTGTTGTAAATAACAGCTACCTACAAATGTAATCACAAATCAAAATGAAATAATGTATTCATTTAGGTGGCATGATATAAAAAGTACATCATTTACCTGAAAGTCTTCCTCCTGCTGTTAAAAAAAATAAACTAATTCTGCACTGAAAAAAAACCAAACTCAATAATAAAACCATCTGTTTAGGTAATCAGATATCACGTCTTCTAGTGAGAGGAAATTAACTTGAGATCATCAAACTTTGGGTCCTGTGTGAGCCGAGTAAGAGCTGCCCCACAAGCTGAGTGAATGCAGGAGGGCTGGGAGCATCTGCAGCAATGGTCTCTGCCATGGGCAGGGGTGTCCTTCCCATCTGGTCCTGCCCTAGCTCACCTAGGGTTTCTAAAGCAGGAAGAAATTTCTCTCTGGGCTCAGGCTGGTTAACTTTATCACTTCGGAGGATACTGAAAGGCTGCCTTTTAGGATAAAAGGATTACGGGCAGGCACTTAAAATGTAAAAAGTTAATAAGCTGATTTGTAATTAATTGTAAATTGTGGCAATTTTGTGGTTTCTGTGTCTAAAAAAGTCCAACTTCTTTTTTTACTAGAGGCTTGTGGAAAGGCTGACAGACATTTCAGTCTGGATGTAAAAGTAGGGTAAGATTTAAAGTTTCATAGGTTGTGACAACCCTTAAAATGCCCTCCCCACAATACATTTAAGGGGAAAGGATCAAAAAGAGGATCAAGAGTGGAATAAAAATTACGAACTACAACAAAAAGGCCAAATACTGATTTCCTATGAAATTTACAAACACCAAGAATTTGGGGATTTTAGTATTACTTTCATAACTCTTTTAACCTGTACCTACTCTATTTTTATGTTTCAATAAATGTTTAATAAAACTGTCACTTATAAAAAACATTCATTTTTCCTTTTCCAACATGGACCAATCAAGACTTGGGGTTTTGGTGGTTTTTTGTCTGTTTAGCTTGTTTGGGGTTTTTTACTGCTGTGATTTACAGTTCTTTGCATTTAACTAGCATCAATGCAACAATACATGGAAATAACTCACAGCAAATCACTGTTTTTGGATACAGCATAGTGAAGACCTGGTCACAAAATAGATGCTAAAACACCAGTTGCATCTTATTTGGGATACCTGACCACCAAGAAAATATGAGAAACATTCCTGTTCTTTAAAGGCAGAAACTATACTTGAAGAAAATACTGTTTATATATGCAAACTTCACAGCTGCACTTGCAAGATACATCTTTTCACATTTTGCCAATAATAATTTGTGGTTTATGGGGCTCTTTATGACCAATAACTTACAAACACGAATATCCTGTGCTACTTTCAGCATTCTAGCCATCCATGCAACTGAGCAAACTGGATGGATGCATATGAAATATCTGTGTTACACACGTAAATCCTTCTTCATAACTACCTTATATCTGTCATAGCACAGTGGAAGCAGAAAACCATACTTTTACCA
>NW_024524044.1:3047740-3052740 GCF_017590135.1 Pyrgilauda ruficollis | reverse complement strand
GACACAGGCACCTGCACAGGGAAAGAAAGATATCATCGTCAAACATGTTTTACTTTGCCTGCACCACAGCAATACATCTTTTTTATTTTGTACCAAAGATGGACCATAATTTTTTACATAGTATTTATCACTGTAAAGTTCCAGTTCCAGTCAGAATCTGTTATTTTAAGGCCACAGTGCTGTGGCACTCTATTTCCAGAGGCATCAGTTTCGATCAGACTCAAGCTTTATGTTTCGCATCTCTTATATATTCCTGCAAGAAATTTAAGCATGGGCTAGTACAAATGTGTATTTAAAAATAAATGATCACATGGCAGGGCTCTCAACACTTCATAATCAATCATCTTATCAAGTGTCATAATGTTACGAATAGAAAAATCTATTGAGACTGTTTCAAAGGATATGATTAAGGCAGACGGCAAAATAAGTATCTTTAAGCAGCAAATGTTTTCCACAATAAAGAAACTTAGCCTAAAAATTGTTTTGCATAATAAATCACTTCAGTAGAAGAAAAAATTTATTGCTCAGCTAGTCTTTTAAGAAGGTCTGATTTATACAGGAATAAAAATGTCATGGACATATCAGAGTACACAGCAAGTACTGCCACCTCAGTCACCTGGTCTCTGCAGACAGAATCGTGTTCTCAGCATTCCTAACTGAAAAGTGAAAGTTGGAAACCTTGGCATTAGATTATTAGTTTTTCCACTAAACTCTAAGAAGGAATTTTTGTGTAGATGCTGTTTTGGACATGGCTTTGTTTTCCACTTGTTATACAGTGAGATCAAGTGTCTGCAAATGCATGAACAGCCACACAACCACCCCAGGAATATACACATGAGTGGGAAAGACACAGCAAGTATGTTTGATTGTGTATGTAGGAGAGAAAAGTCCTATGGAAGAGCCTATGGCAGGCACACAATGTGAGACCATTGCTCCAGCTACCCAGGACACAGTCAAACAGCTGCCAGCAAGCCAGGCTTTCCACCCATGAAAAAGCAGCCACTCGCTTGTCTAGCAAAATTCAAATGTTTTTTCTGTATATAACAGCAAGCTGGCATATAAATACTGCTTTGTGAGATGTTGTGGGACATTGCAGTCTGTAAATAAGCAAAAATAATATTATTATTAATAAATTCAATCATGAGCCAATTTTAGGAGGAAAAACTCTTCTAATGTTTCTATTACTTGAATCTATCCCAAAAGACTATATAAATGAAACAGAGGAAAAAAGAAACACAAGTCCACTGAAATTTACTTTTAGAAGAAATGACCTCATATAATATTACACAGAATACCACTTTTCACAGAATTCATCACAGCATAAACTATGGTCTTAAAACTTTGACTAATTAAGAGTCTGAAAGTAAACATACCAGCCTTTAATAAAAAGTCCGATAATCTTTTGGCAAACATCAAATGAATTTTAACAATAAAAATTCTGAAGGTTTTACTTTAACATACAAATGGAAAAGAGAAACCAGATTTCCACTCAGAAACTTGTGGGGAGGAATTTAAGCTCATCTATCCCTGTACTCCTCCATTATCAACAGAATAAAGAAATCCTGAGCGAAGCATATCTGATTTAATTTAGGGATTTATTTTAACATGGAACTAAGGCCACACTGTGAATGTGCCTGCATCTCTCCATGGAGTGCAGACTCACTTTGAGTAGACACCTAAATGTCATATGATTAATTTTGGTTGTTACACTTTGTAACATCTAGTTTCATAGCACTGGAAACACCACATATCTATACAATAATGTTTTATTTTAAGTTTAGCAAGTACTAAAGGCGAGACAAACAGGTTTTTACAACTTTGGGATGCACAAGCAAAGAATAAAATTCACTGACTAGAGTCACTATTCAATTTCCTAGGAAGTCACCAAGAATTTCCTCTGTTTACTTGAGATCTGAATTTGTCTTGTAACAATTTATCTCAGTGATGCTATTCAACCACAGGTCACACAGATATGAGAAGGCAGAGAAGAAGATGGATGCTTTCACAATTAAACTATTACCTTTAACCTTTAAACCCTGCAAGAACTTTACTAACACTAACATGCTTACTATTATAATATGTAGCAAAATATGAATATTTTGATCTAAACTGAGTGAAAATCTTCCTAACTCTGTAACTGGCACCGATTTGTCCATACTCTGCTAAAGACTCCAGCCTGTAGGTGTTTAACAAGACTCATAGTACCACAAGAGTACCCTATTCCTCAGTCTGAAATACAGATTCCCTTCCACCAAGCATATATTTGTTAGCTTTTGTAGTATCTGCTCTATATTTTCCTTACTGTGTACATGCTCTCACACATGGAGGCACGCCTGCTTCGCAATATATTCTAATGCCTTTTCTGACAAAATTTGTTTTTCCTGTAATTTTCAACAGTTCAACTGTATAAGCTAGAGAACTAATATACCTGTTTTTCAGGATGATAGACAGAAGCATGAAAAAAACTTGGCAGTCAAGGCCATTATTAAAAATACAGATTTATGTAGATAATATTGTAGAAAATAAGAATTTTATTGAGTGATACATATGTGTGTATCATACCTGATACATATATTCTTCCCCACAGATAAAGGACAAGGCATTTTGAAAACTGCTTGAAATTTACATCAGCAGAACACATTAAGCAAAGAGATTTCTCTAATTGTCATTAGGTAATATAAATTGGTACATTTCACAGCCTTCAGTGATACACCAGACTGTACTTTATTTCTTACTGGCATAGTGCTACTATGCTATCTGGCTTGGAAGACTATCTGAAACCTGCCATTTTATGGCCAATTATATGCATTCGGTATATTTCTTTGTTTTAATGTCTGTGTTTTTCAAGATTTCTGATCTAATATTACAAAAGTGTAGCAGAGAGGCAATCTCTGACTCTTTTTCACAGAAATCTCTCAATGTATCTAGAATCAGTTCAGGTAGAGTGACTCAGCGAAGAGACAGGATTGTTCCTTTGAGCAGGCCACAAACTCCCCAAAATTCTTGGTTAAATCTCTCATGAAAAACTAAAGTGACAAAGTGAAATATGATTTATAACTGCAACCTATTTGTTGCTTGGCATCCTCAAAGACATTGAACTCCTAAATGCCATGAAGAAGACTCGGTATGCAGCCCCACAAAACACAATGGGTGGGACAGCCTCTGAAGAACCCATAAATCTGTTGGCCCCTTGATGGATCCAGATGGAAGGTCCATCATATTTTGAAGTTTCTCTTGTTTTTGTTGCAGGCTATCCCCCATTTTTTGGATTAGTTTACAAATGTTGCTAAATAAAATTCCAGATATCTAAAGAACATTTTTTTTTTACGCATCTAAATGGCACTTCAGGCAAGAACAACTGTAAATTGTTGCTTTATTTCTGCATGTGAATATACAAATTAAAGAAAAGCTATGCCTCGGAATGAAAACATTGATATTGGAAATTAGATAGATGAACATGAATAAAAAAATGAGAACAGAACTTCTTTGAAGAATAAAAAGTCTGGGTTTATCCCAGATCAATTTAATAGAGAAATAGTGGAGATTAAGGCTGTGCATTTAACACCACTATTTTATTGTACATTAAAAATTCAGCTTGAGCTGTAGAGAAGCTTGCCAGGTAAACACTCATCTATTGTTCCTATGAACTAATCGATAACAGGAATCACACAAACTTACATATACTTGTTACCTATAAAATCATTTTCTTAATGGCCAAATGGATAGGTAGCCTGCACCTGCAATAAGCTTTTGCCTTTTCAGAAGCCTTAAAAAACTGCACACATGTTTTCAAGAAGTGTTGATCAATCTCACCACGTACAACCAGAAAAGACACACTATTTTTATTCCAAGTTCCTTCTATTTTGAAAGTCAGGTAGTGAGAATGAAAACTGCAACAAATCCTTCCCTTAGTTTTTAGTGATTTTGAGGAGAGTCACAAAATCACACATATTAGTCATATTCAGAGCTGGTTTAAGGTAGGTAGGAATTATTTCTTTGTTACAGACAGAGGAAACAAGCCACCACCTTTAAGTAATTAATCCAAAATCACATCATATTTTAAGTGACAGATCTGAGAATGGAACTGTTCCATAAGACAAGTCTCTCTGGCTTATTGAAAGATGTGTAATTAAATGTTTAATGGAGAACCATTCTGTAGGATCCTCCTTTGAAAAATAAATGTAGGTGTGAAACTACACACAGTACAGGATCCAGCTTTTCAGCAGGAAAGAATAATTTTAAAAGATTAAACTACTGCATTCCTTCTCTTCATACTTTGGTATACGTGTAGAGTATCTACCATAATAATAACCTTTTGAATCTTCCTGCTTCTATGATATTAAAAAGAGCTGAGAATAAACTGAGTGGTATTTGTAAGCTGTTCATAACTAGGGAACAGGTATACATAATCATGCCACTGACAATATATACTGACCAGTTGAACGCAGTTTAGATAAGGTTACATGCTTCTGAAAACATAAATCTTGATACAAATTACTAAAGTTTATCAACAGAGAAACCCTAGGAAACATGCAACAGGAAAAATAACAAAGTAACAAAGATATAACTATTTTGTTCAGGACTCCTGTTTTCCCTGTTTACAGTTGAATTTAATTTATTATTATCAACCTATCTACATTTTAATCAATTTAATATACTAGAGTGTGCTTTGTTATGTAATTCTAGTTTATAGAACTTTATCTTTACAGCTTTTTTATTATTAGACACTCCTCCAATTACATGTAAACATTTTAGGAAAGATTAAAATAATTTCTATTTACAGTTAGTGGAAAACAAGCTGTCCGTACTCCTGCTGCAGTAGAGATTATAGGTGATATATAATATGCTACACCATATGTTTAAAGGCCAATAATGCAACTTCTAATCTCACTCTGGCTAATCAAGCTGCTCAGATTATTTTACATACATCTTTGGTTTAGGCCTTGACATGCCCTTGTTTTTCTTTCTTCTCAAAGCTAAAGTTCCCCTCTTTGATTAGC
>NW_024524044.1:2970240-3045240 GCF_017590135.1 Pyrgilauda ruficollis | reverse complement strand
CAATTATATACATATGGAAACATAGGCTTGGCTTTTTGATGCTATATAGCTATATATATATATAGCTATAGGTATCAGCTATACTTTGGTGCATCTTCTCTGATGTACTGCAGAAGGGAATTTGTTCCTACGTTTTGGGTCCCTACTGGCCTCTGCAGAATAGCTGGGGCAGCAGAGCAGCAGAGAGGAGCTGCTATGTGCAGTGCTGCAGTGCTGCCTCCCAGGATCTCCCAGCTGGGAGAAAGCCCAGCTCTTTGCAGGGCAAGGTGGCAACAAGGCAGTAGTTTTTCTAGCACCATTTAAAGAGCATCACTGGATGAAGATGGGGCAGAAATACAGCAAACAGGCTAAACAACCTTCCACTGCTCCCCCAACTCCTTACCAGAATAAGAATTTGTCCAAATGTGGCCTCTTTCACAGCACTGCTTTTGTTTCAATGGCTGCAGACTGTACCTGTTTTATTATTCTTATTATGGCTGTCTTCCAAAATCATCTACAGGAAAAGAAAGTCTTTACTTTCCACCAGATATCAGCCTCCTGCATGGGGCACCTAAGTTTGGACTCTACTTAGCATTCAGTAACTGCAATGTATTTTTATAGATAAATGTTCCTTCAGTATTTCTGAATATTGATTTAAGATGCAGTAGGGAACAATGGTTATCTCAAACCACATTTTATAACATATTATATTCAGGAAAGGGAATTTCATGCATGACCATCTGAAGCACAACATATTCCACACCATTTAGAACTATATCAGGTTCTCTTTTCATATTAATCACTTCTACTTAATTTAAAATTTACCAGACACCTCATCACTGAGAAACATTCCAGTTTAAATATTTGACTTGAGTTGCTCATCTTTTTTTTAATGACCAACTTTTTATATGGGTATAAAACAGTGTTTAAAATGTAGTTTTGTTCCCTCTTTCTGAATAGACTTCCACTATTATTTTTTACCAACTAGTTTCATTGAAAGGTTTCCAGCATTACAGGTAATGTAAAGTCCATTAGGTCAGGCTCTTCATAGCATGACATGCAGTAAATTACAAGTGCTTCAAGCAGCTCGGTGAATTACAGTTCATCACTTTGAAAGGTTCCCACTACAAGACTACAGATATCAGATCTGGCAGTTAGGATCCAATTAACACTTTGGTCAGAATAATCAGATTGTGTGTGTAAGACTTGTATAATTCATTTATTGCTTCCATGCATCTTCTGTCTGTACGTAAATTTGTTGCTGTTATTTCAAAGCTTGGAATCAGTATTTCACTTGCCTTTAGGTTATATTTCAAGTCTTTTTTGCAGTGCAGTGATGAACTCTCCCTGTTCCACCAATTTAGATCACTTGTCCCCTAGATATTACTGCTTGAGAAATGGTTTGTTTCTGGTAGTTTTGTTTTGTGTTCTTACCATGTCATTATATGTCTGGAAAAAAAAATTGCTAGCAATTTTTACTAAGCACATTTTATTTAGTGTAACAGAGACAGTTTTCTCCAACATGATCACTGCGAATCTCACAGAACACCCAGATAACTGTAAATGACATATGCATTGACATTTACATGTGTACTGTCATGCAAAACCATTTCTTGCTACACTGAATATAATACTATAACTGAATGAAAAAAAAATTCTGATTTTGTGATATCATTTTCCAAGCCATGGTCAGTGTACATAAAGGTTCTTCAGGATAAACCTTATCAGTACAGAGTAATGGATTTCAAATTCTATGTTGTTACCTAGTGCTTTACAGCAAATTGCACTTTCAAGTCTTAGAGGCAGCAAGAATCCTTGGGAAGAAGTGAACTTGCTCAAGGTATCACATTTTTTCCACAGAGAAGCAATAATGAACAGACACACAAATGCTGAAAGTTTGAAACACAGAAACCTACAAACAGGACAAGGAAAAAGATCAAAGGCTACTGACACCCCTGTATATTGCTGGTGAAGATAGTCTGCCTTTTTCCCTCTGACAACCCTGTCATGTGAACATGTATGAAAGGTAATAGCTTTTTCATCTACACAGCAATGTATAATTCAGCTCTTCATTGACACATGCATTTCAAATACTACAGGAACAAGAATTAAAAAAGAAACTGAAATTTATTTTTCAGTTTAAGGTGTTTCAAAACCAAACATTATGTGATGCTTTATGGACTTGAAACGTGAGTAACAGGGTATGAAGTTCTAGGGCAACAAGACTTATTTGCCTCAGATCAATGACACCCATGAATTACTGATGTCTGAAACTATTTGATGGCCAGTAATACTTCATGTTTCAATCCAGTTTCTAATGAGCTACAGTACATGTAAAAAATATCACAAGAGAAAGCCCAAGGACTATATGGCTCACCACTCAAATTAGTTTTCCTGAAGTTTTTATTAGTTTTTATTATACTATTTGGATATCAGAAACCCCCAATCCATCTGCACTGTTTCCCTCTCACAAGACAATGCCAGCAAGTACGCAGCTCATAACTTTAACAGTATAAATTAGGAGGAGTGTCCATATACTATTTATACTGTTATGAGAGAAAGAGAGAAGCTCTTTTCGACGGCAATTCAGACTGAATAAATTGAGCTCTGTTCTGAATTTTGAATTGTTCTGTGCAAGAGCTTTCTCTCCATGAATCACAAGGAATCTCCCCATGTAGGCATGTTACATTTGGTGATGAGACTTCTTTTCCTTTAGACAGCAGAAAAAACCCAAGCAGTACATGAGCGAACCCCACACAAGTGAAGAAGAAAAGAACTACACAGGTGTAGACACTTGGAGCCACTAAAACTATTCTTGAAGTGGAATATCTTGCATGCTTTTAAACCAGGACTATGTGATGGTCCCCAGTATATGCAACAAATAGTATAAATAAAAATGTATTGTTAATCTTGCAATTTGAAAAAATCAATATACTGTCCTAATGATGGGATTTTAAGGTTGCTGTGATTTTAATTCTCAGTGGACACAAGACAACTTTAAAAATTGCAGCTAACTACTGACTACGGTTACTTAGGTTTCTACTAATTTAAAGGAGCTCCAATAGCACATTGTATTTTAAAGCAATTTAATTTGATACTCCCGTTTTCCAACAAAATGCACCCAAACAAAATGAAATACTCCTTCCCCTCATGGCCAAATCAAACTCCATCCCAAGAAACTCAATTACCACCTCCTTAAAATTTTCTGCATTTGCATTTTTTTTGTGCTGTAAAATGTGCGCAAGCTGAAGGTTCTCATCTATATTTCCAGATCGTCACAAAGTGCATAATTGTTCTGATCCCCTGTAAGAGTTTCTGCTTTAAGAGGAAGTAGAAACTAGCCAAGAGAAACATCTTTCCCAGCTCACCAGAACGACACTTGTGCCATTTCCCAGCTTAAAGCCCAAGAGCATGAAACTTGTAAATACAAAATGGTGGAAACTCCACTTTCCCAAAAAAAAAAGTCTTCAAACAGTAAACACAAACCCAGATACAATCAGAAAATAATTCAGCTCAACTACATCTTAAATACTTGAAATATTGAATTGAAATTTCGTGTTCCTCTCTTTTCACCAACTCGCCAGGGAACTAAAATGAAGCATTATACCTGGTGCAAAAACAGGAGAATGAATCAGGGTCTATTTTGGAATTATGGAGATTGCTATTATTAGAACATGCATGACCAGCATCTATGCAGTATGATTTTGAAAGCTACAGAATCCCCAAGCCACAGTCTGACTAAAGGACGTATGTATAATTGCCAGACTTCCACATCTATTTATCTTGACGTTTTTCTGTGTACTGACGCACTCTTATGCCTTAGTTTTCTGCATCTTTTTCCTGAGCTTAAAGTTATGGAAAAGGCAGTGCAATTTTCCTTTGCACAATGCTTAGAAAACCTGTCTCCCCATCAAAGGGAAGGGCCTGGGCTTTTCCAGCTGCTTCTGCATGTCAATGTAAAATCAGTCTATGCTACTGTATGTCTAAATGTGCACATAAGCATATTCTGTGCTTAATCTTGGGATCAATTAGATGTTAAGAAAATATTTATTCAAAATGAACATTTGAAAACATATTTTTCCTAGTCTAAAAATTTACTCCTTTCCCTTCCCATTCCCCTCCCTCCTCCCCACCCCCCATTTCTTAAACAACAACATGCATCTGTTACCACCAGCAAAATAAAGATAACTTTATATGGGTGCAAATGACAGAAAAAAAAATTCTATTGCCAGCTGAAATAAACATATTCTAGGCATAAACTGTGGCCAGCATGTGGATTACAGAGCTACTCTCTCTTGCAACCCTTTCTCATAAGACGTAAAAACCCCACTTTAGGAGTGTTTCCGATGGAAAGGTAAGACTACCCGGATCCCGGATCACAATGATTTGGGTATCACTGCCACCTTGCCCAGGACACACACAACATACCCAAGATTTCCATTCCAAATCCTCTCCCATCTCCTTTGACTCATGGCAGCCATAGCAAAGGCACATGCTGCAGGTGCAGAAGATTGAAAACAGAATATCCAAGCATATCAGTAGCATATCTTATGTATATTATTTAGACAGAGATAGAAGAAATATTATTTTGATCTCGGCCAAAGTAGCCTATAATAGGACAGTTCTCCATTTACTCTGTCAAAGCTGACAAGTACTCTGTAGCTTTATGTACATATATCAGGAGTGCATAGGGATTAACTGGTGTTAGTAGCTCCTACCTCTGGGTAAAATGGATGGATCTCAGTCAAATTTAAGCAATAAAAACTATCATTTGGCCCAAAGAGCAACTGACATGTGGACAATTCTCAGGCTTTCAAGAAGTGTTGAGATTAATCCAATGCACCTATTTCCCTGTCTGGTAGTTGAATAAAATCCCCTATCTGTCCACTTTAGGCTCTTTTGATCAGTTTGTAATAAAAGGGGGCCATACCAGCAATCATGACATTTAGGTCTGAAGCCCATCTATCTGCTTCTTGGAGCTGCTGAAGCAAGCTGTTTCAAGATTTTCATTACAAGACTTTTGTGTACAGTAAGACAATGAATGGGTAAGGCTGGCTGTAAAGAGAATAAGGAGATGATGCAGTCACCGATTCATTTCTAACCATTATTATTAGTGCTCCCACTGAACAGTCACAGATTAAAACAGCACAAGAACAGAAACAGTGACCAACACCGAGAAGAGATGCCAGAACTAGGGCAAGAAATCACTCATCAGGCCAGGGAGCTGCTGTGTACTTTTTCTCATTTATGTGAACCTTTCTATACATGACCGTTCCATAGCAATTTGAAAAGAGACTTTCATTACCTAAAGCTTTTAAAACAGTGCAGTGCAGTTTAGAGTAATTTGTCAGTATTTATTGCTTATGTGTCTTTTGGGTGTGTCATGCAAAGGTGTGTTTTAATGTTCTAGCCAAATAGAGACCACTGCAGCATTTCATGGTCTTGTGATGTTACATTAATAACAGGGTTTCAGCTTTTTCTGTTCTATAAAAGGTGCAGCTATATACATACATGAGTAGAAACTTCTGATCTTGTTTTGCTATTTGTCTTGCTGTTTGGTCATAAAAACACACTTATTTTTGTATCAAATGCAGTGTTTCAGGACTGTGGTCAGATCTGCCCTGGTGTGCAGTGACATGGTTATTAGCATGAATACTTCTTCAGTATTAGCATGAATACTTTCAGTCAAACAGACAAATTTATCATGGCAAAAACTCCCCCTCTTTTGTCCCTTATTAGATACCTGAGCCTGACAGGGAACTCATTAAAATATTAACATTAATAATTTCATATTATCTTATGTACCAGGGTTTGTACAGTAATAACATTTTAACCATCTTACTGATATGTCTGCTTGCCCTGAGCGTTTTCTAGAGGCAACAGAAGACAATGTGCAAATCCATTGACTAGTCCCATCCTTGTAAAACCAGCATTGTCCTCATCTGTCTCTGTTTTCTACTGCAGACACAGGTTAGACTGACTTTGCTTCTCACAAGACTACCTAAAATTAAATGCCCTACGTTAGGCAAGATGAATTTGGACTTTTTAAAAGTTCATTTTACAATCCATAGGGCTCCAGGGTGAAAAAACTGCAGAAAAAACTGCAGATAAACTGGGGTAAATATAGTTTAGCAGTACCTGTCAAGGAGATATCTGAAAGCTGTCCAAGGTTTCAACAGCTAGTATTGTTTGAATGTTTCTGCTATCCTGGTGCCTCCCACCAGGCACTTAGCCAGTCCCCAGTCCCACTCTCACAACACAGCTTAAAGCAGCAGTTTCCTCAATACACTGCTCCTTTCCCCAGAAACACTTCCATCAGCAGTCTTGGGAGACTGCCAACACACAGCATATATTTAAGTACCTTCCATTTACTGAAATGTCACCTCCTTCATTAGACACAGGTGAGTGTCTCTGTCCTTTCACTGACTTTCTATGCCACCTGCCAATGTTTTGGGGTTTTTTTCCAAGACTATGGAAATAGTTTTGTTTTGTTTTTTTTTTTTTTTTAATTTTTTTTTGTAGTCTACAGGTTTAGTACCAAAATATGAAGTGGTACCTGGGGATGAAGAAATTTAAAGATTTCTTCAGAAATTACACTGTTCTCTTCCTGCAGTGATAAGACATCTTTAAATTGAAAGATGGGGAGTTTTTGCAACTCTCAAAGAAACTCTTAAATGTGAGGTGGTAAGGCACAGGAACAGATTGTCCAGAGAGGTTGTGCACGCCCCAGCCTTTGAAGTGTTAAAGGTAAGATTGACTGGGGCTTTGAGCAACTTCGTGTAGTGCAAGGTGTCCCTGCCCATGGCAGGGGGTTGGAACCAGACAATCTTTAAGGTCCCTTCAAACTCAAACCATTCTATGCTTTGCCACTGCTTAGGCATGCACTGAAATGGACAATACAGCCGAAATCCTCCAAACTTGTTACCTTGAGAGTCCATCACCCATGAAAAGGCAACAAGTTTTCCAAAGCACATATTACAGGTGATAAACCAGTGTTTGTTTGCTTTGATAATTACAAGTAAACAATCTGCCTCTAAGGGGAGCCGCATCCAGCACTGGTAAAGTATATGATATTCACGAGTTAACTTAAAGGAATACACAGCTGGCTATAGTCACAATGAAATGACTGAAAGAGCAATAAGGATGGATCTTTAGTGATACACCTGTTTAGAAACAAGTTCCAAGAACAGATTTTCGGTAGCATAAAAAATAGAACTAGAAAGACACAATTTATGTAAAAGGTTCACTAAAGCATATATAGGAAACATATATAATTTTTTAAAAAAAGTTCAGAACTTCTAATGCAAAAAAGCATTAGAAATACTTTCTTTTATCACTTTAATAACAATGTCTGATTTGTCAAAATAACAGTAAAAACTCTATAAATATCTGTTAAGGGATTATTCCAATAGCATGAAAAACTAGTGATGAAATGACACAGAATATAGAACTGTCATCCTGCATTTACATATAAAAGGCTGTTTAAAACTGACAGGCACGTAAACAGAAAATACATGCTACAAAATTAGTCATTTTTAAGTACAGATCTTTAAATAAAACTGGCAGAGCACCTCCATTTGAGCTAACTCATTCTCAAGAGGAATCATAAAAATAGTACAACGTATTTTCAACATATTTTCTTCAGTCTTGTATACTGATAAGTTTGATTATTTCAGTGTTTGAATATATATTCATCAACCTACCTTAAAATATTTTTGATATTTTTTAAATAATACATTTCTGTTAAGGATGCCATTATATGTTTACAGAAGTGTTATTTATGTTTTCAAAAGATGATCAGAACTGTGATTTACTAGATCTTGGATGCTGCTTATCAGAAAAAACACCCATATATAGCACATCCATACTAAACAAAATGCATATTTTTTAAAGTTCTTATGATGCAATATTTATGGGGAACTGAAGAACTTTAATAGGCCTACAAGGGACGATGTTTTGAATGCACAACTATTTTCAGTCAAAAATAGCAGCAGCACATGTCAAACCAAGCAATGTATGAAACAACGCCCTAAGTTCGAATTAATATAAACCACGTTAAATGATTATTGCTAAAAAAAAAAAAAAAGGAGTTCTGACAAGCAAATAAGAAAATAGAAAAAAGAAAATATTTTTACACTTCTTTCACTGAAAATGTTGTCTGCTTTGAAAATACACAGAAGTGGGGTTTATTGCATTTCATTAAAAGGCTGCAATGACCAGGGCCATGTCCCACCTCCCCTTTTACCAGCGGATGGAGAGAACCTGGGCAGGGCCTGAAAGCCCAGCTGGGAGCTGCACTGCAGGGTCTCACTCATCAGGACTGATGGCTGATCAGCCAGCTCCAGAAACTCAGTTTTTCGTCTCAGCCATTCTGCTTTGGATCAACACGGACACGCTGCGCCCTGGGCTGGCGAGGGCCAGCGCTCCCCCAGCTGCAGCAGCAGCCTGACAGCTGGCTCTTCTCCCTGCTTTCAGGCTGCCAGGGCAGGAATTTGGCTCCCTTACTCCCTGTAACTCAGAGAGCAAGCAGAGCCCCAAAGTGGAGAAGTGGGTAGAAACACCTCTCCCTTTGTTTTAAAATCAGTAAGTTAAGTCTTTTTTTTAAATATTCTCAAAACTTTATTTCATGAAAATGCCTAAGATTTAGTGAAGCAGTACTTTCCAAAGCTCTCTAAACAGTTTCCCTGAAAATTACAGATTTAGAAGAACTTGTTTTTATTTGTCTCTCCAGACACAAAATCAATTAATCACAAAGCTTTGAGCCTAAGAAAATTCAGTTTTACTTACATCATTGTGCAAATTTGAAATAAGTATAGAACCTTTTGCAACATTTGAGACATAGACTATTATGTCAAATATTCAAAAATATTTTCTGTATAAAATTCTATTTACCTCTCACTTTTATTTAGTTTTAGAAACAACGCAGAGGCTATCTTAATGGCATTCAGATATTTAATCTAAGAAAAACAGATGTAACTTTTAGTTACACTATTTGGATTACTCACAACAAAACTTCACAAACCGATGTTCATAGGCATAACTGTTGTAAGCACTGAATAGCAATCTATACTGAATTTTAATTAAAAGAAATAAACCAAAATAAAAGTATTTCTTGATAAAAAATTGTTATGCAAATTGCAGAACACAAAGACACTTTGGCAAGTGAGCTACCACATCCTCCTCTTCAAATGTAGAATAAATGGGTTTGTTTCTGACAGACATTTGTCTAAAATATTTAAACAAAATTGAAGCAAGGGGAATTCCACAACACCTCCTATTCCAGCACTTTCTTACTTTGCTTATTTCCCAAAATTATTGGACATTTAATGCAAACCTCCTCTGCATCAATTAAAGCCAATTATTATCTGTAGACACGTATGTACAAGTATAAAAATATGTAAATTTTTTGCAAAGATACAATTAATGATGAAAAAATAATGTGGCATTTACCAACAAAATATGTATTTTGGAATAAAATGGCTATAACATGCTTTCCACTACTACTCTCTTACTGATTTCTTGCTGTATCAATTAAAAGTTTATCAGTAATTTTTTTTTACACTGGACTGTATTTCATGAACATAAGAAAATGTACATTTGTACCCAAACACCTGACCACCTCTGAAATCATCAGTGATCTAAACTCAGCTACAGCTTTGCCCCCAAATTTGACAGTAACAACAGCTGCCCCTAGAACTGACCTCAGAAATGAAGGTTCTATCTAGAGCTGGGCTTTCCAAAACCCAAACATATTCATTTAAATACTGCATGACCCTGAATATTTTCCTTTTGACAGAAGACATTACTACAGCACACGTATATACACAGTACTAATGCAAAGACCATGTCTCACCTTCTGCATGGTACCAGAGCATCCACAGCTCTTCAAGTTAAGAAGAGACTCAGACTTCCATTTAAATTAAAAGTGATAACTGAAAAACATTTTCCATCCAGAAATTCTAGGAGGTTCAAAACTAGTGTTTCACAAAACACAACTAAAATATAACTAAGGTTTGCATGTCATATAGCAAAGTTTTGCTCATAGCCAAATAGGCAGAAGAACAATCCAATTCTGCACTATAAAACATGAGCATTAGACACTAGCATGAAAAGCAACTTGTGCGATTCACAAGCAATTCTGAAGGGTTAAAAATATTGCTTATGAACAATTTAGCTTTTTTTTCACTTAAAAGTTTTCCAATATATTCTTGTAAGAATATTAGTGAAGGAAATTCCAAAGCAAAAGTTTTGCTTTGAGACGAACCTGACTTTGACATTATGCAACCTTGAAAAACTAGTATTATCAATGCTGTTTTGAAAATGTAGGAATGTTACAACTTCTACAAAATCATATTTTTTGACCCAAAATTACTATAACAAATTTCAGAGCATTTTAGTACTGAAAAGTCACAATAAAAATGTTATTAATTGAATACTTAATTAATCTCCAATGAAATGTTCAATGCTGGATCAGTTTAATTACTACTGATACTGATCCACTAAAATTGTGAAAGATTTCATGATTTTCACTACAGTTTTGCTTCTTTCAGTGGAATAGTTACTATTCCCAACCATGGCAAACGCAACTGAGGACAAAAAAATATAATTTTATCAATCTGGTAAAAAAGCATAAGCTTATGTTCTCTAAAGAGTTTTCTAAATTATGGGCATTCAGACTCTGTTACAAGTCATAACAATGGCTAGAAAAAAATATTTGAAGAGAGGAAAAGAAGAAATACGAATGGTTGGACCAATTAAAAGACCAGTTAAGGATTATTAAGTTGGATTCTTTTTTTTTCTCTGCAAACTTTGTGAACTCTGTATAAATATCAAATAGTGGCAACAAACACAAAGAAGTTAGAGCAGGATTTACACATGGAAGCAGAACACAGACAGGTAATAGAAAAGAGGACATGCTGTTGGCATCTTCTTGTTTATAGAGTTGCTTAAGAGGTTTAAGCCGGCTATTTACCTTTACTTGGGGAAGTGCAAAGCTTTAGGGCCTAGTTTAAAAAAAGTATATATACACAACTATCTGTCTCTCTATCTGTTTGTAGTCAGTAGTGATGACCGAGACATTACCAGGAGTTTCTCAATGGCAAACTCATTAAAGTGGCAAAAGCCACGATTATGCCCAATGTAAGATGTCCTAAAGCAATTCCTCAAATGAATGAGTTTTGAAGAAAACCACAGTGTCAATTGTTGTATTATGTCAAATCAAATCTTCCAATTTAGGATGCAAAGACACTGAGAAATTAACATTTCTCAGTTGTTTCTCAGTTTCCTGTTAGTTTGTAGCTAACAGCACAATGAGTGGGTTCTGGAAATGAATCTGGTAGGAGTAGTGAGTGAACAGATCTTCGAAAAAAATTGTCTGAGCAACCCTCAACTCACTCCAACCATCTAGACTTCGGTGCCCATGGAACATAAAAAGAAAGGAGATTTCAGGCTGAATAAAGTCAATATTTGCAGCAACATATACTGTGGGAGTGGATTTAGTTCTTTGGTGTCTAATATTTCTTTGCCTTTTATACACCGAGGATGTAAAAACAATTATGAAGAACCGTTAGAATAATGTAACAAAATATTTATGACTGCAACACTGTGAGTACCTGTGTTACTTCAGCGCCTCTACAAAATCCTCAGGTTTTTACTATGGAGCACAAATGCCTCTTGTGCTAGGGTAGACTTTTGGAAGCATGACAGTGCAACAAAGAAAAGAAACTGAAATTCCTAGAAGTTAGTATCACGCATGAAGTACATAATGTTTTATCTATCGGCCAAAAGGATTAGCAGGCTGGATTTGTGAGCATCTGGCTTTTTAGTATCTTAAACCATTTTATAGCAAGATTTTCACAATGTATAACTTCCCAGCATGCTCCATCACACTTTCTATAAGATAATTTTCACAAAATCCTTCCTCCTGCATTTTAAAGTCCTCACATAACATACTGAAGTGTTAAATGATGAGCAATATCTAAGCCCCAATACGGCAGTGAAACATATTTATATATGTATGCATATTTTACATACTATTTATATATACACCAAATGCTAAACATGCTACATATTGTAGTTAAAAAGCCCCACAGTTTGAAATATATATATACACATTATTTTAACTTTATTCTGTCTCCCCTGTTCACAGACAACTGGAAGAGCTACATAAATAAAAAAATAGGAAATAAACCACACTCTAACTATCTAATATGAAGGGAATACTGTTTTAACAAGATCTATGGAATCACATTACCATTCTATTAATTCAATAATCTTGATGTTGTTACAAGATGGAGACAGTTATCAAAGCAGGTGATCATTCTTGTACGTAAGGATCACATCACTTAATGGGACAGAGGTGTCACATAAACCACAGTGTCAAAAAGATAACAAGTACAGGGCTGAGCCTGGAGTGGCAATGAATTTATGTTGGCATACATGGCTCCAAAAAAATAACCGGTATTTGATAACCATGTAGATAAGGCTGAGTTTTAAACTGCTGTCGTTAGAGTGCTGATTTTGTGAAATTCCTTAGAAATTGAGTTTTTATTTTATATGTAAACACATTAAAAATCTATATATACTTCCTATTGACTGTGGTTGCAAAGCTCTTTCATTAACTCAGCTTTGCAATGACAAATGTAAGAACACCTTTTCTTCTTTTGATATTAAATTAATATTTATGGTAATTATTATAAAACAACTTTACCTTAGAGGACATTGGTCCTCAGGGTTTGCACAGATTTCTACTAAACTGTTTCCTCTGAGAAACTTTAGGAATTTTTCTTCATGATTCGGTATATTCCTCCTTAGAACTGGTAGCCAAGTCAACATTTTTTACACCTTTTTTTCACTGATATAGTTTTAGTCAAAAAGAATAGATTCTAGGCATGAGATTTCTTTTACTACTTCATTTCTGCGTGCAGATGATGGCACTGCCCACTCCCACCTACATGGCACACCAAAGTTTGAGTCAATTCAAGAATTCAAAAAAATAAACTGGTTTCAGTACAAGTACTTCTCTACTCTTACAGCTTCCAGGCTCTGCTATGGATATGATTTGGTCTCACAATTATTACAGAGGTATTACCATAACCACATATTTGCTAGAAGATTGGAATTCTAATGACTTTTTAAGCTGACTATAGGTTTGCAGGTAAAACACCAAGACAGCCCAGTATCAATCTCTGAATGTCATGTTTGTAAGATGGATGGATGGAGGCAGTTCCACTTCTGCTGGCTTTAGCCTTAACTGCTCCATAGGTGGGGCCCTTCATTTCATACGTTTGTGAACAGAGACATCTAAGAAACCACATGAAGGGAACAGGCTGCATTTGAACAATCATGCTCAGCTAGCATAGCTAGGTCATTAAGTACTACTGTAGCTACAATGCAACTATTTACTGTAAAGAAAACCTTGGAATTTTAGGTATGATGTTACATATATGTAACAAATAGAAAATGAATTAGGTATATGAACAAACAGGAAATGGAGGGGTGGCACAGTGATTTGAGAGACCAAGGATGCTACTTTATTCAGAAATGGTGAAATCAGACAAAGGCCAACTCAGGACTACATACCAAAGAATGTCTAAGTCCATCTATCTTTTGTAAGTTCCTACAAAATGCCAGCTTCTTCAGGCCATCAGCATACAGGACAGGACTTTCTGAATGAATAACTCTATTTCTATTTTCTTCTCTTTGTTTCTCCATTACAACAGCATGATGACTATTGAAATAAAAAATGACTGCTGTATGTTGCATTCTTCAGAAACCAATAGTGGGAAGATGTCCTTAATTCCTTAATTTATATTTCTGGAAGTTGTTGCAGAGGCAGTATGTATAATGTGTAGCCTTTCCCAGCTCCGGCTCCAGATTTATGCAATAGTTAGTGAATGCAGAGCTAAGTTTGGAAATGGATTACCACAATATGACGTGAAGCAGAACTGAAATGATAAAGCTGATTGAAGAAGGCAAAGCTTTCCTTAAAAAATATTCTCTGAATTCTCCTAGATTTCATCCTTAGCATTAACTAAAACAAGATTATATGGCCAAAATCTTTTTGTACCGCTTCACTTTTTGCAGATTAATCCTGGCTGATAATGAAAGCTACCATCAAGCTAGCTGCAGGTAAAATAAAGTTTGCATGGCCATCATACTGGTATTTCAAAAGCACAGGATGAGTCTCATACTGTGACATTTAAAAGGCAAGAAATCCCACTTAGATGCTTTACTTGTACTTTGTGTCAATCATGCTACTTGGCACAGAGCAGAAGTGTTGTCAGGAATACTGTCTACATCCTGAGTGAAAAACAAAACTCCAAAAGTGCATGTGAGGGAGAGAAACTATAGAAATGAGGAAAAAATTCACTTACATTTATCCAAGATGGCTGTCGCTATTACTGTTGAAACTCTGCTATGGGCTGAGGTCACAAGACCCTGTAAGCTAAAATAGAGAAGCTTCAGCTGAGGGTAACTGAAGCTGCAGCACATTAAAATACATTTTAAGGTTATTGGTAATGACTGGAGTTTTAATTTCTTGATCTGTTTTTCCCAAGGCACAAAAAGTGTCTTTTACTTTTTTTTATCATTTTTCAAGCCTAGAGGGAAGAGATTTTCAGTATCATCCTCGATCTCAGTGTAAGTCTGTATGGATGTTGTATACCATACATGATATGAAAAGTATGATGGATTCATTGCTGTGAGTTTGGAGTTGCCACATTATTCACAAATGGAGAAACCATACACCTTTATGCAGATTCTCCCAAACAAAACTAGAATGGAACCTTTATACAAAACCACATCACTATGTACATAGGAAATGTGAATTATATACAGAAAAGCTAGCTTTGAAATATTCAGAAAGGTATTACAATGCACCACAGAGCTTTTTTTGTCCTTCTACAAAGGCAATTTTTAAAATTATGTACCTTTGAGGAAGTTTGCTAACTTTTATATCTTAGAAACACCAAAATAACTTTAAAATATTTTTGTATGCATGTGAATACTGTAGTCTGAAAATCTACTGCATCTTAACTTCGCAGGACTTAAATCATGTGTGTGATCTACTAGGCAGCTAGAACCTACTCTTAACCCATGATACAAAAACCATACTCTTGCCTTCAGTAAGGGGCAAGACACTGAATTTGTGACTAATTTTGGATCAGACATTCTCTCTTCTGGCCCACAAACCACAATGCAGTGGAAAAAAATTGATATGCTAAATTAAAAAAAAAAAAAGAGAGAGAGAGTAAAATATCACTGGTAGTGTTAACTGCAGAGAATTGTAGTAATAGAGGGAAAGAGACTAGAAAAGTTTATTTGAGAAGGGTGCATGATTAACCACCCTGCAGTTTATTATCTGCACTAAGATTGCACATGACAGCTGACGACGTAAATACACACTTGTGGATGTTCACATATAAAAAGACGTGCAATGTGGAAAAACAAATTTCTAGAGTGTGCCTCATAGGCTTTTCTATAACTGAAATCAACAAAAGGAATTCCAAGAACACGAGGAGTGTAATGAATCTGAACTATAGAAATCTTGAAACAGTCAAGTAATAACAAAAGCACATCTATTGTACATATTTGATTTATGTTAAAGAATGACCAGTTGCCAAGAAATACATCAAAGTGTGGAATCTCAGTGCTTTCTGAGCAAACCTAAAGGAAAGAAATTCCCATCACAAAATACTGATGTTTACTGCATTTCTTGTGCAACCATAATGTGACTTATAATAGATGAGATTCTATAACAGATGAGAACTAAGGAACTACCAAGATACTACAATATTTTAATGTATTCAAAGAAACAGTGCATGCAGTTGAAGCCAGGAAATCCACTAAAACAGTTAAACATTAGCAACATTGCTAAAAAATTCATTCTAGAAGTCACCATACTCCTAATAAACAAAGTGGTCAAACCTGTAATCTCAAAGACAAGCAAAGAATGCAACATGATTCTAAGAGAAACAACCATCAGGAAATAATTGGCAGAATTTTCCAACAGAACAATGACTGCTGAATTTTATTTTTTAATAGAAAAAGTCAGCAAATTTTGTTTGACTTTCTCCCAAAGAGTGGGAGAAGAGATGGGTAAGGCGTTTGGAATAGAACACTAAATACTTTGTCTTTATCAAGCCCATTTCAGTACTTAGTCTGAAGTTCCATGTAGGCCATGTAGAATGAGTATTTCCTACCCTTGATACTATGGGATAGACTGCATCATATAACACAATATCTCAACTACAACTAGTAGCTTCAACTAATGATAAACACTAGGAAAAAAAAACCAAAAAAAACCAAACAAAAAAAAACAAAAAAAAAAAAAAAACCCAAAACAAAACAAAAAAAACCACCAAAACACCCCCAGCAAACTGAAACAGAATTAATAATTCTCTGTAATTCACTCCCTGAGCAGGGAGGTTGCCATAACAGATTTTAGACAATCCTGAGTGTGTTTGACTATGTAGAATGTGGTCTAAAATGCTCAGTTTGAGTAGGTATAACTCAACTGACAGTAAGTCCAGCCCATTTTATAGGCAGTAATTTATTTAGAAAAAATTAAAGAAAAGAAAATAGAAGTGGTAATGGGGATATCGCTCTACCAAATGCAAAAAGTCTGCACTACAATCTAAATACAAAAAAGTCACCTGAAGTAATCAAAGGAGAAAAATAGGCATTTCTGTGGCACAATTCATTAAATCCTAATTAGATGTCTAAATCAGATTGCATAATTTGTCTCTTAAAGCTGTGTTGACTATGTGTTGACAACAATGTGTTGACTAAAAGTGCCTTGACTGTGAATGGTGACAAAAAGGCCCTTGAGCCTGGACTATTAAGGTGAAAGGCAGAGACAAGGTGTAACCTTCTATTGTCTGGTGCAATAAAGCCCTCTTCCAAGAGACCAATTATCTAACATTGACTTCTCCTTAGTATGCACCTGAAGTAGTCATTTGTATTTATGTTAAATAGATGTAAAACCAGACTGCTCTGTATTGACTTCACACATTCAGACAGCATCACAGAGATGCAATGCCCTAAAACTATTTCCAGGCAAACAGCAAAAGTAAAACTGCCAGACACTTCAGTTTTTCGTCAGATATGGGAGGATAGCTAATGAAGAACATTACTGAAATCCTCAGTAATTTTGTTCTATCACCAGATGTATGGGAATACCTGTAATACTATACAGCCTATGTAAACAAACCGAACAGCCAAGCAACCCTCAAATTCCCATCTTTCACTTCAATTTCGAAGAAAAAAATCTCCGGTGAAATAAAACTATAGAAAATATTACAATCTACACATGTGTGCACACACAGAGAAATCAGCCAGAGAATCTTAGGTATGAACATTCATATTAAAAAGCTATTGAAAAAATTAGCATGATGTTTCAGGAAGCCAGAAAGAGGTTGACTATGATGGCAATAGCTATTTAAGCAAAACCTTGGTTTGAATGAAGTTCCATGAATTAAAAAAAGTATGTAAAATCAAATGTAGGTGAAATTTAAAATAGCAAGTAGTAAAGTACATGTTTTATTGTGAAATAGCTTATCATAAAATTTCCCAATATTATGTACCCTTCAGGCTTACAGAGCTCATTAGATTAGATGTGACAGTAGCCTAGGCCTCTTTAGAGATACATATGACAAACTTAGGCAGGCAGCAAAAGAATCATGATTTTGATAATCAATTTCAGAACTGAATTGAATTTCCAGAAATTATTTGAAAGAAAATTAGCTCCCAGTAGATGGGGGTTGGTACATTTGGTTAAAATTAATCAGGTGGATAAAAACAAAATAACTGAAAAAAAAATAAACCGTATTATTTTGTAAATATTTACAGATTAATTCAAATTTATCAACTAGGAAAATTAATCAGAAAGCAGATTGACAGCACCTCACACAACTCAGTGATCACCATAAATCCAGACAATGTATCAGATTTCATCAGAATAGAGGTCATGTTTTAAATGAAGGTAGAATTTGTAATGCATTATTCATCCATCTGAAAATATTACAAGGTGGGATACCTTTTTTATAGTTTATTACCATAGCATATTACAAAATGCATTTGTAAAATAAATGTTTAACTGATGAGTCTATGACAAGTCGTTAGAAAGCATATTATAAGATGCAAATATTGTTAAAATACGTGTGCATGTTTAATGCATGAGTTACAGTCATCAGGCATGGTAAAAATTGTCATAAAATTTAACAAATGATAGTAAGATATTTATAAATGGCATCTAAACATAAAGTGTGCACAGAGAGTAAATGGTACTAAAATTAATTCTTGAATGAAGGCTCTTTTTTTCTCTTCTCTTTTTGCTCAGAACAAATCAAGTTAGGTGATTTTTTTTTGTTTGGATACTAGTAAGCAATGTCTGAAATAAATTTTTCTTGCTAAGTTACCAAGGCAGACAGTAACTTCTGCCTTCAGAAGATTTGCAAGATAAAATTGCAAACAGAACTCCATTAGCTCAACACTAATTAACCTTAACATGTTCATTTCTTTTCCTATGGAGAATTAAAATGCATTGGATAAATCTGAATTATTACTTTTACAGACAAAATTTTGGAGGAGGCAAATTGTTGTAACTCTATATTGTAATTCTTTCTCTACTCATCAGAATAAACTTCAACAGAGCAGGGAAGAAAACCTTACATTTCAAATTTTGAGCATTTCATTAGTGATACTTAGTGATACTGATTTATATAAGCCTTCTATATGCTATTATAGTTTTTTATAATTTAATACTGTACAGCAAAACATCTATCAGAGAAAAGGTTTTTATGGGTTTTGGTGTATCTGGAGAATACAAACAAAGTTCTTCACCAGCATATTTCCCAGCTGATCACAGAAACAAAATTTGTCTTCTTGAAAGAGAAGTTTGGGTATGTTCCATCTCTAAGCATCAAGCCACATGGCAAAGAAGATTCTGAAAATAATGTCCTTACTCCCAACATCATTAGGTAACTAGGAAAATAGGAGAATGGGTTGAATAAGAGTGAGAGAGAGAGAGAGAGACAAGGCAACTAGAGGGAGATACCAGTCACGTCTTGCAAGCTTTTGTGAAGAGATTTACTGGTACATGAAATCACTCATAAGTACGATACAGAACTTTAAAAGATTTCACTGTAACTAAATAATGTTATAAATCTCATTTAAATCTGCCAGGTTTCAGCTGGTGAAGAAGTTGATCTGCAGCTTCTGAAACACAGTCAAAGAGCATTAGCTGGATCTGAGAAGTCTGATTCTGTGATACGAATGTTGACATTGTTCTCTTTTAATTTTCTTTGAAGTTTAACAAAATTGAATGCCTGGAAATAAGACCTAAATACATTCAAGATAGAAACAAAGCACTAATTTTGACAGGACAAGCAAGGAAAACCCCCAAACTCTGCATGTTTTAAAACACAAACTTATTAATCCATAGATTAAACATCTATTTTGAGCTTTTGAATACAAAGGGTTCATGAGCCTCACATTGGTGGGAGAACGTAAAAGGAAAATATCTCAAGTTTTTTATTGTGTCTTATCATCTTACTCTGCCCACCTTTCATACAAAGATATGCAGTGACAGACCACATTTCAGCCAGAGGACATGGGGCATGCATTACCAGCTGTAGCTCTACGAAGTTTACTCAAGACCTATCTCACGAAGAAGCACAAGTGATGACACACGTCTGCGCAACAAGTCTAAGAAATGCTTTTCCCCTCTCATCTGTGGAGCTGTGAAACACTTTCAGTTGACCATTATTTATTTTCCACACTGAAAGCTTTAGTGAAAGCACTAAAGTAAGGCCCCCAATGCAGGATCCCTCACTGCATGCTGTGATCCCCGCAAGAACACACCACATTCAGCCACGGGGTGCTCCGGCTACCTGAATGTCATAGCTGGAGTGAAGAGTGCATTAAGTGCCTCTGAACTTCACCATCCACGATGGCATTCAGAGAACCTGTGGCTAATCTCTTTTTTCTTAAAAGTTGTCACACGCAAAGCCCTCCAAAAATTGTTTCTTCAGCATTCCTAAACATAAAGGAACTTGCAAAGCACAAAGCTTTGGAGTCTAACACTAAGTCATTCCTTCTGGTGCATATTTCTTGTTTCCTAAAGATGTGACCACTTGGTAAAACTATTGAGCAATCAGTTCTTGGAAAAGAGTGACTGTCTCAACATTAAATTGAAGGTCAAGAAGACACTGCTCAGAAGTGTGAAAAATGCTGTGTAGGACACTTCCCCATCCTTCCAGAAATAGAGTCACTCCTGGCTTTCTTTTTACACTGCTCCTACTATTTAAATATACTTGTAAAAGAGGACAACTTTCAAATCAATCCAACAGACGTAAATAACCCAAATATAAGAGACACCAAAAATGGAACACATAACAAAATTATGAAATGTTCTCAAGTGACATTGGGAAAAGTTCATGAAAATATGAATATCATAAATAAAATTAGCAATAAATAGTTTCTTTTCATACATTTTTTTTTCTTCCAGAAGTTATATGAAAAATAAGTAAAAAGTCAATATATACTGCTACTGACTTGTTTAATCAAGGAAGTGGTCTTTCCAGCATCTATACCTGTTAAGCAATTAAAAATGCAAGAAATTATTAATTAGAAAAATACAGAAATTTTCCTATATATTTCTGTAACTGACATTGCAGCCTCCTTTGTAAAGCAGATATGGCAGAATGATTCAACAGAAACAAGGGAGCCAGCAGTCTGCTGATTCATAGAGAAATTTAGTCAATTGGACAAACTGAAGAATATTTTCAGTCTAATGGACTACATATATTAACTGGAATTACTACTCAACCTAACTGGCTTTAAAAATACCTGACATCAGACAGTGACAGTATGTCTTATTTCAAAATCTAAAATATTTTGTTTCTATTTTTGTTTTCCCATATTATCTTCATCTTCTCTGCAATTAATTATGCAGTCAAAACAAGAGGCTTTTTTCCTGAAGTACTTGGCAGTTTGAGATAGGCACACACATCAAGAAAAGACCCACCACTCTAAATGTGAACTGTCTGCAGTTTCATAGTTTAATGCTACAGCACATAAGGTGACAAAAGTCCAACTGAAGATGTGCATCATCCACCACAAAGAAACTGCAGTGTGTTCAGGTTGTAGTCTGGTATTGTTCAGATTCACAGAACGGTACTGGCACTCTTTGATTGTGTACTTGGAAAAGAAATTTCTCACAGTAAGTAAAATCGGAATTTTCTTGAATTGTAAGTACAAAGTAAAATGGAAACCAAAAATTCTATTATTTGGAGAATAATCAATATTTTGTAGTGAAATTCCAGACATCCTGTCTTCGTGTGCTTGCACACATCGGTATTCACATCTTCTGATAAATTCTTCATTCTGTTGGTAGTTTATGAGTTTCTCACACACTTATTTCTCACAAAACACAACTGTATGATTAGTTACAACCTCTAGCCTAAGGATCTACAGAAGTGCAAAAGTATGTCTTTAAAGTATGTCTACGAGGACAAGGGTTGAGTGTTTAGCTGATTAAAAAGATTAGCATCCCTAAATACATTTTCTTTACAGAAGAAAATGTCTCATTTAAAAAGTACGAAATTCTAAAAGGAAAGAAAGCCCAAGGAAAGAAGACAGTTGAAAAACTATCATTAAGGCTTAAAGTTTTAGGACAAAGACTATACTGAAACAGATAGGTTATTCATTGCAAACAGAAGGCAATACTGTGTCCTTTCTAAGAACAGGACAGTGTCAAGGGATTTTGGGATTGGAGTTTTATCTTTATACTTCTTGTCCCTCCTGGTTGGACCATAATGGGGTTGCTATGGATTGCATCCAACATATTCTGGCATTCATCTTTTAGGGTCCTGGCCTATCCTATCTGCTATTAATCTGATGAGATTTACATGTTCTTTAATCAAGAACAGATGATGTTCTGTGGAGTAGAAATCCAGTTTATGCACAAGCACAGGCTACTCTAGTCACAGTAAGACAGGATGCAGAAGAAAAAAAGAAAAAAAAAAAACAGAATAGATACAGTACTTGGAATGCATGGGATATGACTACTTTGGCACATGGGACAAACAATGATTTTCTCAGACATCTCGTCCAAGCTTGGAAAGACTGGAGTGAAAGAGGTCTGATACAAAGTCTCATGCTTTCCTATGTTGCACAGCTCAGGTGAAATTCATAATTTAGGTAAAATTCTTCTAATTTAGACAACTAAATGAGGATCACATTTGTGGCAGGAATTGTGCAAAGATACCAACACACTTGCTCCAGGGAGACTTAGGGTATAATAAAAAAGAGCTTTCTATGCGTTTATATAGAGACTACAACTAACAGTGTCCAGGAATATGAACAATGAAGAAGCTGTGGTATAATTTGCTCCCAATAAAGTCTAGAGTCATAAAACTGTACAACAGGAAAGGACTGAGAGACTGAGATTAAAGCAGAAATAGGCACTATAGAAGTAAGTTAAATATGAAAAGCCTCTGCAGACAATTCACAAGAATGTGCATACATATACATATATTAAAAAGATAATTCACTTATCTGTACAAAGACAGTTCTAGTGTAGTTTGGGTGACTGATTTGGGTAAATAACCTGGTATCATGGTCTTGAGGAACCAAAGCTCCATCATTTTTTTCAAATGACAAGCTTTTTTTATCTGCTCGAGATTAAGGGAGTAAAGAAATTTCACAAACATTAAAACCAATCTTTTTCTTTTTTCTTAAACTAAGAAATTATTATTGTCATTATTAATATTAGAATTTTTGCTAATTTGTTTTAGAAACAACCTAAATGACACTTGTAATTAGAACATATTTTATGTAGAAAATTAATAACCCTGGTTTGGAAATAATAGCTCACTGACAAATACTATTACATAGAGCAGACTCTCATGCAGATACATATATGAACAGATATGAAACCACACTTCTCTGTAGCTTTCTAAGTACAGTTTTGCTTGGAGTTACATAAAGACATAATGTAGGTCTGAAATAGCTGGACTGCACAACAATAGTGGAGAGAGGGTGAAAAGAAAGTGCTCCTTCTTCAGGCTACTGAATGCTACTTTTAGATTAGAATGAAACATCCTAAATTCCACCTAACACAAACAGATCACAGACCAAGACAAAATTGGTATTGTAATATTTTTGTCTGCACACTTCTCAATTTTCATAAATATTGGATTGTTTCCTTTTACTGCAGACCAAAAAAAGACGTGCTTGTTATAAGATACAGTGTGTTTCCTCTACCACAATGGGATTATGCTTAGAAAAATTGATGAAAACAGTTACATCATCAGTATAAGCAGTTAAATTACTCCATCAGTATGTATCATATTAACCAATACCATCTTTCTTCTACTGCTATGGCATTTGCGTACTTACTATTCCACCTTCCTTTGAAATGCCTCAAAGTCATCTCTAATCTTTACAAGGCTAAATAAGTTTTCTGGTTATCTTTAAATTTTGAAACATGTGATATCCTTCATCCCACTTTCCAGCTCATTAATAAATATATTAAACAATGGTATTTAATGTACAGGTCAGGAGGAGAGATAAATGTTAACCTTTTGCCATGCTGAAAATTGACAATATACTCCAATATACGGAGACTCTATCTTCTGTCTCATTTCTAACTTATCATGGAACTTTAACTTTCACCTAGAACTATTAAGTTTTCTTAATAATCACTCATGAAGGACTGTGCGGACTGTGTCAAAGGCTTTTTGAATATCCTTTGAATCGTCTCTTTTGGTCTCACCTTTAAAAAGAAAGCATTATTTTTGAGACATTTGCAAATATTTCTTGTAGACTGAAAATAGTGGAGTCCTATTAGGTGTGTTGGAAATGTGTGTGCTCTGCAATTTCAGTAAACTGAGGCCGAAGAAGAAGAGCATTGTTTGCCCCGTGAAGGGGCAGGCTACGAAAAACAGCTGAATCAGTAATACAGAAAAATGAATTATAAGGCCATATTTTTCCAGTTGGAATGAAGAACTTCAATGCTTATGGTAAATCACACAGGTGATGGAAGACTGGGAAGCAGTGGCAGCAGCAGTAACACGGGAATCGCTGCAAGTGCACAAAGGCTCCCATGATGCTGACCAGGACCGTGCTGACAGCTCTGCACAGCCACTGAGGGAGATGATAGTCCTGTGAGAGACAAGAGATGACAGTGACAGACTGATAGGAAATACCTGTCATGATAGCAGGCAATATATGCGTCTAAGCTCTCTATACATAGACTGGAGAAGTCTGAATGACTGACTTGGAGGAGGATAATGAGGTACTTCACAGTCATTACAGGCAGCACAGAGAAAGTACAATAGGGCTTATCTGAAAATCAAAAAGTAGAAAATTAATGGCATTTTTTTTTCTACTTTATGAAGAATAATGGGTATCGTGAAGTCAGACAGTAAAGGACTATAAAACTGAAAACAAACTGCCTGTATTCAATTCTTTGAAGGGGAACTGGGGAAAGACGCAGAGAGAGATGTTAGAAAAATCTTTGCAGAACGCTGGGAGCAATGAGACAAGATGACATTTGTCATGTGCTGAAAAGAGGCCAGTTGTGGTATATCTGAAACGTGGAGAACCTGCATGAGAGTTTTAGCTCAGTGCACAGCTTAAGAAGCTGTACCTTAGTATGGATGAGAGGGATAGGAAAGATACCCAAATTCCAGATGTTTATGTTTCAAGCTTAAGACAACCAACGTGATGATAGAGTTGACAGGGTTGAAAAAAAAATGTGAAAATGGAAAGATGATTCCTGTTGGTCCTGAAGTTAATGTCTAAGCATACACAGGCTGGTATGAGGAAGATGGCATGAGTCATATCTACATGGACTTTGGGTTTTTTGGTTGGTTGTGTGTAGGTTTGGTTTTTTGGGGGTGGTTTTTTTGGTTTTTGGTTGGTTGGTTTGTGGTGATATTTTTTGTTAGTTTGGATTTTTTTTTTTTTTTTTTTTTTTCATGTTTTTATAGAGTAAATGGTATCTGGAGTACAAATCACAAAGATGATGATTAGAGCTCACATTTATATCAGCTATAATACATCTATGATGAAAATGGCAAAGAAAGATTTAGAAGGATAAAAATAAAACTAGGAAAATGTAGGATGGAACTGGGAGAACGGAAAACCCCTACAATTATTGAGAATAGCACTCCCACTGAGCTCACACACTGGCTAAGGGATGAAGAAATTAATGTCTGAGCAAAAGAAGTCAATTAAAGAAAGGAGTAGCTTCAACTACAAAATTTGAGACAATTTCTCTGCTTTTATAATGAAATAAATTTTATTTTTTCATAATGTTTTTTGTGGCAATTCCCTTATCACAGTAGAAATAATTTCATTTTCTTAAAAATAAAAGAAGTCCAGCAGAGGGGTACAGTTGACAAAAATCTGTTGCTATTTATTAGTGGCACTGCCAGATCAGCTAAAAAACTGAGTGATAAAAAGTGAGAGAACCGGCCATATCCAAGAGTCTGTCCTCGCTGTGAAAAGCCACCTTCATCCTGCAGTGGGTGAACAGGTTATGCATAAAAGAAGACAGACTTTTTTTCATGTCAACTGCTCAGTATGAAGTGTTAGTTTCTCAGCAGACAACAGAAATAAGTTGCCAGTGATCTTTGAAGCTAAAAGTTCCCATTTGCAAGTTCGGAACAGAGCTGTTTTACCAGCCCCATCTGAGAGAAATACTATTTACATGTCTCTAAACCAGTTAATGATGTATGTATGGTGTTTGGATTATGGAGCTGGCAAGGTATGTGGTGCAACCTAACAACCCTCACTTTTGTGTAAACACTTATTTAAATACCTCTCAAACAGATTCTTAGTGTTCTGCTTAGTGGTCAAGAAATACAGCAACTGTTACGAACAGGAACTGAACTGCACCTCATTTTTTGGAGAGTCAAGGGCAATATGTATTTATTGCTTTGCCAATAACATGTGATAATGTTTAAAATCTATACAACGACTCTAAGACATCACCCAGCTTTATTTGCTTGCTGTTTCCTAGAGCTACATCAAAGCTGTTCTAATGCAGCTGCAACAAAATATGGGAACAGTAATAACACTGATGTATTCAAAAATTCTGATGTATTTTTTAGATTTTTGGCTTTTTTTTTTGTGACTGCTATATTGTATTCAGAAATACTAAGAATTGGCTAATAATCGTGGGAATAGGTCCCAACAAAAACTGACCAACAGGTCAGTCAAGCCCATGGTAAGTTCACGACTGTGTTAAGCATAAACAAGAGTTAATGAAAAGTGCATTGCACAGAAAACAGAGCTAATTTCAGAGTAAACTGTAAATGAAAATTCAAATGGCTCTAAAAAGTTCCAGGAATGAGCAAAAGCCTAGTGACACAGAATCAATATAAACCCATAAACACTTACTTCTATGTTTTCTAGATGTGGAAAGCAGTATCATTTCAGGGACTTAAAATGCGTCTTGCTGATATTGAAAAAACTGTGATTCATAAAATAACTAAGGAAAAATCTAAATCCTGTATAGATTAGTCTGCAGACTTTTTTTTTCCCTGATCAATACTGTTTTTGTTTAATCTTACTACTTGTCTTACTACTTTAGTATTATGTTTTGAACCTGAATGCTAATATCCTTGATATTTTATTGCAAAAATCACAACTTATTTTGCAATTAAAACATTTCAGTGTATTAGCTGGCATTCTAAGCCACCTCTTAGACAACAAATTTTATTGTTTCCAGCCTATATTTTTCTAAAATCACCTTCCTTTCTCAACTCCTTGGGGAACCCTTTCAAAACAATAAATGGAACGAGCGGACAATTTTCCATCAAAGTTCACAGGAGGCATGTGGCTCAACACATTCTTCTCTGTGTACTCTTAGCTATCGGCCTGTTCAGCAATAGGGTTTCAAGACAACACCAAACTAAATATTACCTGAGCAAAGGCTACACATTATCACATTCTGCAAGTTTGAACTACATATAAGCAACCGATTTATCTTACATTAAAACAAAGCAAAAAAAAAAAGGGATTGAGTTTCATCCAGAAAAGCTATGGAAATTAAAAACACATGAAATGTAAATATATTAATTAAAATCTTCATTATATTGAAATGTCTTCATTTTTTTTTAGAAATATTAAACTGATTATTATTTAAAATTTTGGAACAGCCAAGTCCTATTTGCACTTTTCCCGATATATTGGACAGTATTTGTGTTTTACTACTTCACATGATGTGATTGACAACACTAAGGCATGTTTGTACCACACGAAGATGTAGACAGGCTCAGATGCTTACAAGTACAGATGTGGATTCCTGTTTACAGCTGGTATTGTAAGTTGAAGAAAAGTTAATTTATATGAGAAAAGGTAGCCGGTCATCCTCAGGTATCTCCCTTCAGGTATTCTATAGTGAACATAGAATTCTATATAATCTTCAGGTATTCTACAGAGATCTCCTATCAATAACACACCAAATGCTTCTTCTTAATCAGCTTCTATTAATACATTTGTTGGTTTCCACAACAATTAAAAAGAAGGGAAAAAACCCAAACTAATGCACCAGATATTCAGCCATAGATCATAAGCTGAAAAGAAAAAAAAAATTATTAAGTAACTAGTAAAATTAGCTATAATTTAGCAAAAGATATTTTGAGGTAAGGTTCTAACAGTCAAAGTAATGCAGCTGTATACAAAAGACCAAAGCATGGAAAAAATGTTCTTATTGGATACAAAAATAATCTTCACCTGCTATAAATGGATAAAAGTCGCTGCTTGCTTGATATAAATTACATTGCTGACAATAAAGTGCATGTGAGAGAAAAGAAATCACTTTGCCATCAAGTGATGATTTTTATTTGCAGCAGGAGGGAGAATGCCTCTGGAAAAGCACTCCATTGAATTTTTTGTTGTTGCAGTCTGTGCTTGAGCTGGCTGTTCAGGGAAACTGTTCTAAAATATTGTACTGACACAAAATGAAATGCTGACAAAAACTTGTGCACAGTGTGATATGCCTTACCTGAGATATATTGTGAGCTAACACAGAGGTGACATTAAAAATAATGGACTAGGTCGTCCCTGGGCTTAAAAAGGCAGAATTAGAGAAACTCTGTGCTGATTTTGTCCACTAAATGGTTTGCCAAGTGTCTTGCACAAAAGTATTACCGAAGTTTACAGGACAAGAACACACATATGAAGTTCTTAAAAGTATCCCTCTTCTCCCTTTGCAAACTTCAAAGAAGAAAATCTGTTCTCAAAAAGACTCAAAAAGCAGTGCCAGTTTATGAGGAAAAAAGACACAAAGAATTGTGCAGGAAGAATATATTCTAGAACCTCAGAAACCTCACTTACCTTGTGATTTTTAAAAACTTCTCTTTATAAACATGCAAATTTATACTTCCTGAATTACAGCTTATTTGTGCTTTGTACACAGACATTGAAGGGAGTTCATGTACATTTTCAATACATTTTCTGCAGTCCAAAATGAGAATTCTCCTTTTTTAATAGAATTTCCCCTCCTACAAAAAATTAACAAAACCAAAATCTTGCAAAAAAACTCAAACAAAAAGATGTAAAGAATGTCTCTAATACTCCCAATGAAGCTGCTTGTAATGTTCAATAAAAATATTCAGAAGACAAGCGTCTCTAGACAAATCTTCCACCAAATAATAATAATAATAATAAAAAATCATGTTTTAAATGCTATCTTTAACCTCAGAGACATTCTTCACATGAACATCCACATTTTCTATTAAATTGCTACTTTTAGACAGTACTCTGTGTAGTACGATCCCCTTAATCCACAATTCAGGACTGATAATCATTCTTTCCTTTGTACATTTCTAGGGATCTGTTGAAATGCTTGACTGCCTAAACTACAGTAATTTTCTTTATGCAGTTGTAAATTAAATTTTGTAGAAGTGGAGGATGATTTAAAAAAAATAAATTTCCTTTTAAGAAACTTAATACAGCAAAGAAAATTCAAGAGGTAGAGACTCTCATAGCTCTGCAGTTACACAGGGAGACAGAACAAAACAAGAAGTGACAATTTTACGATTGTTATATGTACTTTCCTCACCCAAGCTGACATATAATGTAGGATATTTTACATAAACACAGAGCTCATGTTATTTTTATCTTGGAATACTTCTTTCTCATCTTTTGAATATACTAATAAAGAACTTTGACTGATTTATAAATATTTCTCCCTGCTTATCTGTCACTTTCCTCAGAAAAACACCATTTGTTTACTTTATATTCTGTCAGTTCAAACGGTGCCAAAGTGACTAAGTCCAGTAAAATAAATAATACAATCCCTGGGAAAACCACATGACCAAAAAATAAACTGGAATAAAAGAAGCTGTAGGAATTAAAACCAAACCATAGGAAAAATAAAAAAACCAAACCACCCAAAAAAACCCCACCAACCCAAAACCCAAAAAAACCCCCAAACCAACCTAAACCAGCCTGTGAACTTAATTATTGATTAATGAGCACTGAAAAGGAAAAAAAGATCACAGTTCTAGACAAAAACTTAAGAGAATGTAGCAACTATAATTACTAGTAATATTACACAATGTTATTGAAGTATATATGTAGATATTTTGGGTTTAAAATAACTCTTTATCACTTAATGATTTACACATTAAAGTCCTTACTCTACCAAATATTATTAGAGATAGGGGACACCAAACTGGTAGCAGTCCATCAAAGATGCTGCCAATAATGATTTGAATTCTCTGACAAGGTGTCCAGATAAAAGTTCTGCTATAGATGTTTTTTCATGCAGATTTTGGAAAAGAATATTGAATGAATATATAAAAATGAATATATAAAATTTCATTCCTAGTTTGATCTGTGCTTCACATGTTTGTGTGGATGTTTTATAAGAAGGTCCAGCCACTAGATATGCCGAGACTCTGAAGTTCTAAACCAAAACCAAACACAGTTCATTGCTTATTCACCACGTAGACCTTGTCTTTATTACCTGGTTATTCTTGATGGAGCTGAACAAGATATTTCAAAGAGATGGCAATGATACCACCAAGGGCTGTAATTTGAGCTGCAGTTTCTCTCCAGTAAAAATGAAACTAGTCCCTATTTCACAACACATTACACAGAGATTGTGGTTGAAGTCAGGCTAACGACTTACACTGATGGCATGCTTTTATGTAGTTTTTTTCTTGAAACATGAATGGAGGAATGAAAACTCGTTATGCTTTTATTTCTACAAACTTTTTTATAATCTGAACTCTTCCTCACAGGTCATAGAAAACAGAGTTGTTTAATTTCTGCATTTTTCTAATGCATCTTGACAGTTAAAGTGTATATCATATATATATATATATATATATATACATGGTATCATATATATCATATATTAAAATATATACATACAGGGGAAAAAAAGAAAAAGGGATCTATCATGTAATTCCACGTTTTTCTAGAAGCAATGACAAATTAGCTAAGTGACTACTGAGTTCATTTATTTTCACATGGAAACTTCATCCAATTGTCAAACTGACTAACTTCAGAGTTC
Source organism: Pyrgilauda ruficollis (assembly GCF_017590135.1). Taxonomy (NCBI): domain Eukaryota; kingdom Metazoa; phylum Chordata; class Aves; order Passeriformes; family Passeridae; genus Pyrgilauda; species Pyrgilauda ruficollis. Next base: position 3,014,720 of record NW_024524044.1, on the reverse strand, counting down.
CACCCTGCCACTGGATTCCTTTCAACTTACTATAGATCCAGAAGGCTCATCAGTTTGGAAAGCTAATATGGGAAAGTACCAATGTTTGAAGAGCCTCTTTTCTACTTCACTATAAAATAATAAAAAAAACCCCAAATTTAAAAAGGTCAGCTATTATTTTCATTTGAACAGCAGTGCTAAATGTCAAAGTGGTTGGCATTAAGTAAGCTTGTAAAGTGACTATTTAAAGCACCCATGTATGTGCCAATATAAGCACTTGAGACAGATAATCTGAAAGAAAAGAGAAAAAAGTACTTGATTTAGTATGAAGACTTCTGAAAAACCCCTCCTTCAAGGATTCAGTTATAATCCCACAGATACAATAATTAAATGCACTTCATGTGAAGTTGATCTGGCACTGATATACTCTTGTACAAGGTGGCTTTGTACTTGAGTATTGTGCAAAAAAACAATTATTTGCCCTTAAATCATCTTCATGCATGAAGTAATGGTATTTCCATTTTACACACACGGAGACTGAATCACAGAATGGCTTTCTCAAAATTATTTGTCATAGCAGCATTGGACAACAAAATTCAGAAGAGAAATCCACTTGGTGAGTATGTGGCTCTGCAACTGCTGAGCTGTTCAATTTTAGACAAGAGAAAAAGGTGACGAACTTTAACTGTTAAAATACTCCAGGACATATGCAACTCTTTTTACACCAGTAATGGGAATATTAATATATTAAATATAAGAATATCTCAGGAGCTTGTTAAATCAGCACTATATGGATGTTGTAAGAGATTCAAGTTCTGGGCATCCAGTACAGCTTGCTGACACAAAACTGAAACACAGAACTCAGATTTACTTAATGTAACCACAGAGTGGCAACTGTAGGCCCAACACTAGTATCACAAATTCATTAAGGAAAAAAAAAATCCCTTTTCTTTTCTTTTTTAAAAATACATATTATGCTATATATCAAAAAAAATCTGTTCTGTGGGTAAACAGACTTGAAGTGCAGTGCCCAGAGTACAAACGATAAGCACATTCAACTTCACCGAAACCTAAAAGAGTTGAAGGCTCTCATCTCCATGATAGATCGTGCCCTTTGGAACTGTGAAGTAGCACGGTGGAAAAGAAAATTGGAAAGCAAAGCAAGCCATAAGAAATTCTGAGCACATTTACAAAGGGCAGGTACCTTCATTCTGGTTCCATTTGTCTATTATTCTTTCCATGAGTACAATATAACTCTACTGGTTTCTGTAATACTTGTAGCCAAAATAAAATGGCTATATCCAGATTGCTATGAGAGCTGCAAGGTAAGGATGAAGATCAGAAACCACTTGCTTAAGATTAAGTGCCTCGTGTGCTCTGGACCTTTCCTAGGTTTAGGTGTGAACATAACAGAGACGATAGGAAGATGATAAAAAGATTTTGTGACTCCACCATACCCAAATAAAAATAATCTGCTCTAACTGAATTTTCATACCAGAAACCAGCAATCAGATTTCCATCTAAATTATTTTGTCAACAGCATGGTGGTATCCCTGCTAACCCTTATATGGCACCAGTGAATAATTAGATACACAGGGGTGTGACTCCAATTGAAGGTGTTGGCATTGTAGCACTCTGTGAAAATATTAACTATGAGGTTAACTCCAATTTTCTCTTCTTTAATTAAATGCACATGGTACTAATGAGGTAACCTACTGTTCCTTGATAGCACTAATTAGCTAAGAGGAGAGCACACTCTCACACTGCAATTTAAACCTAAAAATAAGGTTGAAATATGCTAATTGCAGGCAATTTAAAACAGTACAAGTTGTAGAACTAGTCATAATAAGGAAAACTGACTGCTTTACAGCTCTGCAGCTGTAACTTTGGTTAAAATCAAAACATCCCACATAATTTTAGAACAATTTGGCAAAATATCCACCAGCCTCCTCAAAAATTAGTAGTTAATTCAGAGTATGCAATATAAATGGAAGAAAAACAAAACAAAAAACCTATAATTCTACGTATGTCAAAAAAGAGAAATAATTCCTGATAAAGATGAACAAAATCTGATGGAGTCTATGAAGAAAAATATCCTTTTTTAAGGCTAACCTGTAACCATTAATTTTCCTAAATACTTCTTGACTTCATCTGTAGAGGTGTCAAGCAACTGCAGCTTACACTGATGTTGATGGAGTCCTGAGTCAACTCAACTTAACTGAAAGTCTGGCCCTAAAATTAGACTCCTGAATGGGGGAAAGAAAAGGAATAAGGGAACATGTTTTCTCAAAAGAAAGTAGATTTTAAAGAACAAATCTGTGATCCTGTGTATGACTTTGAAGTGCGTGTTCTTTATATGGTAACAATGGTTCAGCTTAGTCAGTGAGTTGTAGATGAAGTTGCATAGCACATTAACTTGTAACAGCATTTTCAGATTTCTACCTTTAAAGCTTCAGCTCTTGAGTACAGAGAAGATGGACAACCAGTCTTTTGCCATACAAGCGATTTTGCTGACTAATGCATGGAGGGACAGTGGCCTGAACTTTGGCAGATCCCTTTTTTTTTCCTCTTAGTATTTCTTTTCTCCTTTACAGAAGAAGAGTAGCAATGCAAAGAAGATAAAAGGATTACAAGATAGTAATCGTTTAATAAGACAGAAATTGGAGATGTTAACTGAATATAGGCACAGGAAAATCCTGAACTGAATGAAAATAGCATCTCTCACACAAACAAAATGTTTCATGTTATTTTCTGACTTGATAAAGAAAATAAGCACTAAAGAAAATGATAACACACATATTGTCATTTCAGAAAATGTTCATGTGTATTTATAGACATGAATGCAAGCTGTACATCTTATAATCAGCAGATTTCCATAAGGCATGAGGAATTATCAATAAAAAGTATATGTTATCTGACTTTATATCCTTTGTTTTAATTTTAAGCAATTAGATATGCCTACAGTTCATTTTTCAGGTGTTCAAAATTTAATTCCCCTTTAGGACTGTTAGATCAATGCTGTGGTGGGGTCTAGCTCCCTAGTCAATGAAGCCATGCTACACAAAGGTCCATGAAATGCCCATTTCACATTTCCTGAGGCATTATTACAGCTGATAGATTTTCATCAAGGACCATCATATGCTACAAGAAAAGCACAACAGTAATCAAAAGTGTTACTAATGTCTCGTTTGCCAGGTGATTCTTAACAACATCAGAGTCTGTTTAGTAGTATTTATAGGCTACATGAGTGGATGGACTATTTTCAATTGTAAAGGAGAGTAAAAGACCTAAAAGGGCCCTCACCAGTCTTAGTAGCAATGCAAAGAAGATAAAAGGATTATCAGATGGGCATCAGATTCATCCTGATTCCAAGTCAGTGACTGATTTAATTCTGCACATGTCAGCAAGACTAATTAAATGGTAATACAGATGTTGAGGCAACACCAGTCTGTGAACCTCAACTTATGCCACCTCTTGTCAATGCCAATCTCAAAATGCAAAATGTCATCCCCTTCTGAACCCAAAATTTCTCTCCAAGAGAAAACAAACACCATAACCTGTGCATGTAAATAGCAATGGTCCTGACTTAGGCAACTACAATGATATAAATGGGATGCAAATATGCTCAGATCCAGTTCTACTTGAATGATTTGCTGCGGAGGGCAGGAAACTGCTGATGTTCCACATACAAGAAGAATTAAAAAATATTAGTGATGTGTATCACTGAAAGGCACTTTTTTTTTTTTTTTTTTTTTTTTTGCTATTATTTGCTCATGTATTCAGACTTCATTTTCCTAATCTCAAAAGACTTCCCACAGAACTCTGTGAGAACTTTGTAACAGAGCCAAGATGGCTTGGGCCATCTGTTTTAAAGCAGTCTCTACATGGGTGACAGAATCACACAGTTCCCTAATACACACAGTCTTTGTGCAGGAATGTCCAAGCTGCATCTTTATTTCTGAGATAGAAGCATAACTTTGTTGAGTTCTAAGTGATACTGGAAGGTACCCATATTGCATAGCATGGATGACATTTCTGCACGCAAACATCTCCAACAACAAGCAGTCAAGCGCAAGTAAAAATTTTTCTAAATGCAAAGATAATTAGCCCCACAATAACATCTTACTGAAATGATGCATATAATTCAAATCAATTAGAAAAGGAGGCTGCTGTTTTATCTGGTTGACAGTTGTACTGTAAAGTCATACAGCCAAGCTAACCCTAAAGAAAAGCTTTACCATCTTCAGCATACATAATGAAGTTCCTGCAAATCTTCTCTTTCTTAAATAGTTTGTATTCCAATAAGAGCATTCTAACAAGTGAATGAAAGATTTCACAGGAAGTGAACAGGCTGTGAAGCAAACAGTTACCAGTTAAGCACCATGGAAATGAATGCAATTTAAAATAATTTGCTACAGGATGAAGCCACCTCTTAAACATAAAGTTATTCTCCTTCTTGAGGGATGCTTTAGTAAAACATCTCATAAATTAAGAATTGTTTTCTTCAAACTTCTTCCACCTACCTTTTAGGTTGTTCACATAAGATACCAGTTGTGCTTTGATGACAATAAATAGTAAGAAATTTGATGTCATTGGGTTCTGCACAGAACCCAGTAACTACAGATTTTGCTTTTTTTGCTGAAACATATTCAGAAATCAAAACTGAATTTTCTTTTTGTTCTTGCAAATAAATAGGAAACCCCTCCTGACCCACAGCCACAGGATTCAGAAAAGCAGGAAGATCTTGTTCTAGTCTGTTTGCCCAGCAGTCAGCTGTTGGAAGCCAGTGCCCTCAGCCTCTGCTTCCTGAGACACATGGATTTTCTCAACTGTTTGGCCCAGATTCCCAGTCCCACACAGCACATAAACCTCAGTTTCAAATATCCAACCTACCTCACTGACAGCATATATAAAATTGTCTTGTATATGCAGACATATACAAACCCCAAGTACCTAGTGTTTTCTATTAACAGAATATAAATTACTATTAATCCACATCATATGCAAAAGATATAAGGAAGAAAATACACTAACACATAGATTCATAGTACTCTTTGATTTTTAAACTAGGTAACTTTTGTTAACTAGGTCCATACTACAAGAAAATAAAAATTTCCCATCATTTCTTCATTTTGGACATCCTTGGATACTAAATCACTCTGATCTACAAAGAACACAAAATTCAGCTGATCATTTATATATCTATGCATACTAGCAACATGAGGTAAATAATGTTTAAATATATATATTTAACTCAGAGACCCAGTTTATGATTGTTTAAACAGATCTGGTCTTGCAAAATAAAATCCTTTTTAAACACATTTTCTCTCCAATGTATACTTTTAAAATATTTAAGTGAATCAGGCCTAAAGTCTCTGAAGGTTTGTAAATACACAGTAAATGGTTGAAGGAGATAAAAATTTCTCCTACTAAAGGTTTATGCGAAGTCAAAGAAAAAAAAAAGAAAAAAGAAATATTAGTTAATTCTTTCTTTAAGTTAGATTTTAAAACTCCACCATGGATATATTTTTCTAAAGAAGACAAAGCAGATTACAATATGTTTATACAATATATATAAAATAAATTGCTACACAAGAAAATGTCACATTTTAGAAATGTTTCACCATATGCTGGAAAGTTCTCCTTTACAAGCTCATTATCCAATAGTAGCTCTCAAGACTAAAGCTCATTTACATATAAAATAAGAGCATGCTCTACTCTTTAAAGGCACAGTGATAAACACACCAATTTGACAATTACATTAATATGAATATTTGCATAGTCTCCCGTCTCCACCTGTTCTTAATTTGAAGCAGCTGCAGAACAAATCACACCACATAATCTGAATATGCCACTGAGTCACATAAACACACCAACCCTTCTCATCAAGTTTTTTTTCCTCTGTTTGTATGTTTGTTTTGAATTTACATGAACTCACAGAAAAAGTATTTTTGGTTGGAGAATTTATATTCATCAGCGATAACATATAGAGGATCAATTGCCTTTTTTTTGTTGTTTTGTTTTGGGTTTTTTTACTCTGTTTCCTATAACAATGAGCATGTAATTTCCATGACTAGAGGAACAGCACAGAGATATGAAATATTATACAGCTTATTGTACTAGATACACCTTTTGTGAAATATGTTAAAAACATGTGCAGTCACCACCCAGCACAATGAAAGTGTACCAATGAAATCCTTATGGCTCTTAGCAAAATAGGACTGAATGGTCACCACTTCACTTTCTTGCAAAATCAGTGCTTTCCACTATTTAGAAAACTCTGTTTTGTACCAGCAGCATAAAAGGAACAACAAAACCACAGTTGACTGATAATTCAAAATGACAGTTCACACTAACGACACATTCTTCCTACATGTATGCTTCTCCTTTTTGATACACAAACAAGAAATAATTGAGTAATTTAAGACATTGACTCTATTCCTATGCATTCTGACTGTCATTAGGCCCCATTCTGTAATGTTCAACTGATTCAAACTGAAAGAAAGATGACGGAAAGGCAGCACATGTGGGAAATAGCTGAATACATCACACATGCCTTATACAGCAGTGATCACGAACGATAATGCCAAATGCAAAATGCTCAATATTAATACTAATGCTAAATTATTTTTCAATGACTAATCAGCAGCACAGACATACAACCCATGTTCTTCTTTCCACAGCTTTCTCAGGAAAAATAACCCATTACAAGGCCTGCGTTGTTTATGAGGGTGTTGCCTACAACCTCCAAACTGATGGTTTTACTAAAAGCAGATGAGACCCTTCTGTGTTTCAGAACAAGTACTTAGAATTGGATACCCTTTTGGACTGGGATCCATCATCAAATCTACAAATTGTAGATCTATAATTCTTAGCATCAAAATAAATATAAACTGGAGGGCCAGGTCTGAACAGTCTCAGTTATTCTGACACTGAAACATCATCCAGACAAAGGTGTTTTGTAACAGAAAACCAGCTTTTTGGTGGCTACAAAAAGTGTAAAAATTTTTATATTAAATTTTTATATTAAAATTATATTGTAGTAGAGATAACATTGTACGTTATGATGATTCTTTCGGTGCAGAAAAGAGCATGGTATCTGCCTGAAGCTGTCACATTAAGGAGAGCTGACAATGCTTTCCCAGTTCTAGACTAACAGAACAAACATGTGGGGATCTTAACTCTTAGCAATCGGGAACTGCAGCAAAGACAAATGACAAGCAATCTGGACAATATATAGGTCCACTGTAAGCTGTCATATGAAATAAAAATGGGCAAAGAATTAACCAAGTTATTTTGAGAATTTTTAACATTAAAGATACGTATATTTAATAAAATAGTAAACTACCATTTAGCTGTAAAACAAATGAAAAGGAAAAAATATTTTGTAAAGGAGAGACATTTCTACAATGTGAAGCAGAGGCCATGCTGCATAACTCCTGGGAACAATTTATTTTGATACAGATGTCTGGTACTTTCTAGGTGACTTAGCAGGACGCTGGACTGGGAAATATCTTCCTATTCCATTTTCCCACTGAATATTTAGCCTCTCCAGGCTAGAAAGAAATAAAACAAATTCCATATTTTACCATTATTTATAGGTTGACTGGATGAGATACTGCATCAGCCTTTGCTGAGCATGGTTTTAAGCACACTAAGAAACATCTCTGAAGTTGAGTCAAATAATTCAGAAACTCTCTGTGCTGATGTAGCAGAAGAAAATGCAAGCATTCACTGTTTGCTGTAGCCCTACCCAACCAGATAGACATGTCAACTAATATTTATATCTTGAGGCACCATATGTGTCACACAAAACTTACAAAAGAAAATAAGAAAGATCAAAGTTAAACAGCTTCTGCACATTAAACCAATGTTTGCACATCCATAATACCCATGTTGGGAAGAAAAGCACCAACTGATGTTAAACATTACTAAAAATCAAGGTTCTGCTAAAGAACAAATAATAAAGACAAAAATCACATCAAATGTATTTTAAAATAATTCTACCAATGTAATAACATGTAGAAGCTAGGTAACATGCCCAACATATTGCAAATCTTTTAACATTAAAATAAAAAACCTGATACGAACATCAAATGATGCAATATGATACCTACATCAATTTGTTCATCCATCCTCATTTCAAATGCAGAACTGCACTGTGATTTTAAAACTTAAAAAAAATCTTGAAAGCAATCACTGTGGAGTTTGGTACACACACTTTTGTATGAGGGGTATAAAAGCAGCCACTCTTCCTGATGAGGTCTTCAGTTCCCTTCATATTTTTTCACAATGATAAACACTCTTATCAAAGGAAGCATGGGATGGATGACAACACTAGGGACTGTTGATCAGCAGAAAAACTGGCACAATATTTTATCTAAAATTAGCCTCAATGTAAGAAATGTAAATCATAAATTGCCTCCTAGGAGTAAGATCATACCCTAATCTTTCATATATGTCTTACACTTAAGGTGAGCCATTTTGTCATAACAATATCAAGTACTTTTGCCTCTCTTGGATCTCTCAGAGAGCAGACACACAGACATTAGTCTTAGGAAATTGGAAACACAATTTTTTTTTTTTAATTGCCACCACCTCCTAGTACAATTTCATTTCTGTTTTTTCAGACCCATAAGAAAATCAGAGGGGATACAATTGCTCTCTGTGACACCAAATATATGGAAATTTACACTGAACAAATAGCTTTTAAATGTATACCTGATATTTTAATTAGGAAAGCAGTATACTCAGAAACAAACAAAGTATCTGAAATACAATAAAAATGCCTCAATTTCATATTGACATAAATATTCTCTCAAGCTAAGTCACTGTTCTGCCACTAAGTTACTCTTTGTCACATTCTTTTACTACTTATTTAACTTCCTACAAAATTGAAATTCAGCTTATTTCAGAACAGGACAGTCAATAACAGAATTTCATTTTGCCTATTTTCATAGCAGCAATTTATATGAGATTATATTTGAACTGTAGCCTGCAATAAAGTTAAAATTAGGTTTATAACTTACCTTGAATACTGTGTTTCATAGTTGTTTTCACCAACCTAATGGTAGATGATAGACTGACACATCAAAAGAATGGAAGGTACTTAAAGAGTTGGATTGTAGAGGCTTTTTAAAATACTTCCCTCACTTCTAAGGAATGCAGGCACCATTTCTCTCCTTTTTTATTGACTGGGTTATTTGTATGGGACTGAAGAGATAAAAGGGATGATCCCTTTTCCTTACAGTGGGAGAGACACTGCATGTAGGACCAGGAACCTGAAGGTCTGGGCTTCACTGCCTGCATGACCAAAGTTGTAACCTACACACAAACTCATGGACGTGCTACGGAACTTCCAATGGAACTGAGGTAGTAGCTTTCTCTTTTCAAAGGCTCCCTTTTAATCACTTTCAGAGCATGACACACATTTAGTATCTGATTCACTCTGTGGTGTTAGAAAGTGGCTATGCAGCTTGAAATCATTTGAGGGCCCAACTATTTTCCTTGAGCTTAATCATATCAATGCGATCTTTTCGCCACCATGCAAAGTAGTTATGGCTAGTAAAATGCATACTGCATCATCCTGATGTCAGCACTGAGTCACAAAGAGAACTGTTAATTAAGAGGTCGAACTGGGAAAGGTTAGATATTTTTAGGGGATTCCCTCTGAAAAGCATGACTAAAAGCAGTTGTGAGAAGTCCAAAGGACTATGGTTTATATGTGAAGTTTGCTGGTGAAACCAAACTGTTCTTGGAGGGAAGTCAAGTTCACTTGAATGGTCAAAAGCACATCATTAGAAGAAAAACATATTGGCTCCTGGATATTGCTTGAAAAGAGAGAAGAATGGCAAACTGAATTACATGAAATTATCATTTAGCCCACTGGGCTGCTTTTAACAGTGGTCAATACTCTGTGTCCAAAGGAAACAAGCACAGTGGCAGACGAATTTTGAGATGTGTTCCTGAACTTGGATATATGTTGCTTGAAATCCCACATCATCCTTTCAGCTTAATTTCATGTCTTTTACTCCACAAAAAAGAGAACAATCAGATCCTGTGGACCCTCAGAAGAGCTACAAGAGGTGGAGGGATGATAAAACAGCAGAGATATCTTTGGCTCGGTATGGATCATATCTCCTTCTCCTTTGCCAAGGAATATCCGAAATTTGAGCCAATGGATTTTGGTATTCCCTTAAAAATGTGAATAATATATACCCACTCCTTGTGCTCACACAGTTGGGCATGAAATACAGTCAGAGATGTACAAGTATAAACTAGCTGCCTGCTGTTCAGTCCCACTTGAATAGGTATGTCAATGATGCATGTCTCTGTGGGTCTCTGTGGTTCTTTTTCTCTCCTTGCACTCTGTTAGTAGTGCCCAAATGCACTGAACGCTCTCTGGGCATCTGATCCACATTAAAATTTTGTACAGTTAATAATACAAGCAGACCCAAATCTCTAACACAAAGCTTTTGTAACTACAATAGTAAGAAAAATGAAAATAAAAGTTTCATCCTAACAATGAGATCAACACTGAAGATGAAATGTAATGCATTTTAAGTTTAAAACCAGTGGATTTTTGATCATGGACTGCTAGTCTAGCCAAATGCCTAGAGAAGTATTTGTCAAAACCAATGGTTTCTCACTGTTTTTTCTCTAAGAGAGAAAGCAAATGAATTATGATTCTATAAAATATACCCTTCTTGTGTAAAATACATTTAAAACTAGTAAGTAATAGTGAAACTATAAAGTTTATACATAATGAAATGAAAATCACAACAATAAATGTCCCAGAATGAAAAGAGGAAGAACAATGTATTCACCATTTTTGTGGCATTAACTACAAGAAGGCGTCCTAATACTGCTATCACTAAAATTACTTAGAGTTTTCATTTTAAGAAGTTAAGTGATTCCACATATAATAAAGTATTACCAAATCATTTTGTGGGTTTTTATTACACTGGAACTTTAAGGATGCTGCCATCACTGTATTCAAACCTTTCTAAATGCACTTCTAGCAACGTACTACATTTATAGTCAAAAATCTAAAAATATCCAATAAATAAAACAAATTTAGAAAAATATTTTATCTTGAAAATCCAACCCCTAAAATCAATTGGCAGGTTTCACTACAACAATTTACCTTTGCAATGTTACCAAAACCCCAGAGGATTAGGAAATCAGTCTTAACAGCTGCTGATACATCTCTATGGACACTATTATTAAAGCTATTAAGGCTGATACAATTGCACTTATGTTTCTTAACTACAAATATTCTAAAGAATAATACACAAAGTCATAATTATTTGCTTCTAGAAGCATGGCTGGAATATTACATTACCCCCCCCAGGCCAACTACAATGATTGAATACTCACTCAAAGAACTCTAAGCAACTATTCCCTCTGTGGAAAAAAAACCTAAAACATTTCTAGACTAAACTATTTTTTGGATGCTAAATTAGCATGACTTTTCTTAATGTGGAAAAAAGTCCCCTCTCTCAATCTCGACTCTGAGACTTATTGGTTCATAGTGTATGCAAGACCTTAAAATGGTTGCAATAATAATGATCTCATAAGTGGGTTGTTAGACCAATTAATTTTATTTTCAGGTACTATGAGACAATCACCTCAACATTATAAACATTCTGAAACATTCTGAAAGTGAGTATTTTTGGAAGAAAAAATATTTTACAAGCTGGTTGGTTTTTTAAAATAAATTCTGTCTCTTGTTTCAGCGCATTTGTTGCCACAAAAAGCAAGTTACTTTTAGAATCAAGGTTTTCCTATTAAAAATGTCCATATTTATTAATTCTTTATTTTAAGTATTTCTTACAAGTCTTACTGATAATTATGAAGTCAATACATTTTTTATCTGACAGCTTGGAAAAGTCCTGAATATATTAATTATGGGAAAGCTACAGCTACTTAGATTATACTCATAGAATTGTTTTATTGTAATCTAACAAATGAAGATTAAAATATCCAAAATGGTCATACACTGAAAGTGGATTTAAACAGATGAAAAGTTGTGGATTTAGGATGCTACCTGAATTTTACTAAATGTCAGTTATTATCTAGTATTCAGTCTTTTCTATTCATACAATAGGATGTAAATATGCAGAAAATAAAAATGATTTCTTAAAAAAATAAAAAACTATCATTTTCTCTGAGGTGTTTTAGGTAAATTCTGTAACTTTAAGAAGGCATTAAAATCCCTTTAGAAAACCTTCAATGAGTCTTTACCTTTTTTAAGAAAACAGCAACAATAAAGAATAACACAACACTTCAGAACTACAAGAGATTTTCTGAGTTTTAGTTTTTGTTTTATTACTCTAATTCACATCATGTAAATCCCCTTCTAAATTGTCAAGCTGTAACTTTAAGCAGACAAAATGTATGGGTGGTGGCTATTGGTGCCAGTGCTTCTACTAGAACAGTGTTCCAGAACTCTTTGCACAGTGAAAAACTTTTATTTTCCATAGTTCATTCATGCTTACCTTAGCTGCATGTTACCATGTTTAAAACTCTTTTAAAGAAATATGACACATATTTCTTCATTCCTGAAGTTTGCTTTTTGACTCAAATTACACAGAGCAATCCCAACGTTTCAGCTTGTATTCACCTTTTCTGGAGGAAACTTTCTTGTACTTTTATAGCATAAAAGTCATCCAGAATTTACACAACCTCACTGTAGGTGTATGGCAAGCATGCCAAGCTATCATCAGTCACAGTCAGAACAGTGAGATACCTTCACCCCATGTATATTCAGGGCATCAGTACTAGAATCCTGGATCTTTCAGCAGAACCCATATGGAGAACATTTCTAATATACCAATAAGCCACCAGAAACTAGGTGGATTGCATATCTCCATTATTCCAGATGATATCCCTAAGATCTCTCTTAAAACTGAAATTTAGTATTTCCCTATTTTAATTGGAAACATGGTTTTAAATTTAAGATAATATCTTATTTTTCTCACTTATGTTTTATCTCTGGTCATTCATGATCATACAGTGACCATAACACTGAGCTTCTCTTTTCCTTTTTCATTCAGCTGACAGAGGAAAGACTAAAAAAAATTTACTTAGTTCTTAAGCAAATGACCATATTTTTTTTGCTGTATTTTCTAACATTTATTAGAATTTACTTGCTAAATTAAATTTTTGAAAGATATCCATCCTGTGCAACAGCCCAGCCCTCTTGTAAACCCTATCTCCCTATTTTGATTTTCATGGGTGAAATAAATGCTATGGAAGGCTTGGAGTTTGGCATTTTTTCTTCCTTACCCAGAGTATGGGTTCAGCCGTTTCTAATCAAGAGATATTTTTCTGCATACACCAACATCAATCACAATTTGCCTCTGAATTTGCATTATTAATTCCCCTTCAGATACTATTCCCTTAAAGCAAGGATTTTCACAGTATCCTACTCTGTTCTTAAAATAGAAATATTGTTTTGCCTATGATTTCACCCTAAACCTTCTATTAAGAAATATTTTACTTAAATTCGGAAATTTGATTATTCCTAAGCATCAAGTCCATAGATATCTGCACACTAAATTACAGCTGCATCAATTTAGAAATCACTTCTGCCAGTACAGAGTTGGTTTTGATATTTTTTTTCTCACGTGTTGGGTTATTGTATTGGTTCTCCTCAATACTGTGGATGCTGTCTTTCCTATTAGACAGAAAATATATTTATTGAACAAATGGATTTACTGTGAATACTTGTGGGAAAATGTCATTCTTCATTTATACTTCAAGTTCTTGGTAAGATCCTTGAAGCATATCGATGTTGCTGAAACACTGTACAGTTCCTTTTGTATATATTATCATTATACAATTGCTTTTCAAAGCTTCACATAATCAAGTAGTAAAGCACTGAAGTAGTGTTTAGTAAATTTTTCACCATTAATTCTCTTTCATAAGACCTTCATCCGTCTGCCTCAAAAAAAATTAGAAGTATAAGAAGGCATAAAAAGACCTAGAACATCAAAGTGGCAATTGTTAACCTCCTTCCACAACAGTATGGGCTGATATGATTCTCCACCAGACTGTGTGATTGCTTTTTCATCAGCACTCATACTTTTCTTCTGTAGCATTACTGCATACTGTGTGATCATTTGGATCATTTTAACACTTTTTAACACCGTTTTACATGTATACATCCCAAGTGATGGCAAACTAAAATTAACGCCTATGTTGATCTTGGCATACATTCAGATTCCTGATTAGCTGGCTCCTCACACCCCCAGTAAAGTCAGCTTGCTTGGTAAAGCAACTGGACAAGTATGACATCATAAAATAATGTCTAACAATTACAAAAATGTCAAGAAAATAATTCAAATCACAAAGCAAAATTAATCTGAAAAGTATGTGAAGAAATCAGCTCAAGGAATGCCATGAATGGCCAGGGAAAGAAACTCGAATTTCATGTGCAAAGTTGCATATGCTACTATTAATTGAAAAACCTTCATTGTTTAGTCACAGAACTTTTGTTTTGTCAAAAAATTTTCTTGACTTTATAATTCCCTCTAGAAAGAAAAACCTTTGGCTTTGGAAAAAAAAAAAAAAAAAAAAAAAAAAAAAGAGACTTTCCTTAACAACAAATTAACTAGAAACAGTTCTGAAATATCTACCCCCATCTAGAGCATTCATAGAATATTTTGTTTAGTTGCTTTTTCTGCTTTGGTAATTTCTAAATCAATGTACACTAATGTGTTTTTCAAATTCAAGAGTATCAGGAGAGCCCTGCTTGAGTGGTGCGTTCCTAAACTGGCATAATTAGGGCCCTGCCTGGGAGCAGACCCATTAATAGAGCTGCACACTGAGTGGGGAACCATTCACACTTTCCGTCTCAGCTCTTCATGAGCTTTTCTGGGCAATGAGCCAGCTGGTAAGAAAATCAGGCTGATCCAACCTGTTGCAAGAGCCTGGAGAAGTGGCTGAAGGGAACCTCCACCTCCCAGCTCTGCAGTGGGACTACTCACACAGCCCGAAGAGGAGCAGTCACAGCCGGGAGGGACAGCAGGGGGACAGAGCTTTCCAGATGCTCAAGAAGGCAAATCAACTTCTCAGTAGTCCTTGGGGATTCCTAAAGTTCAGAATATAAAAAACTCATCCCATTTCCTGGTGTCAGACAGGCTGCAGATTCTGTGGTGGAAGGATGAGTTTGCTGGTCTGCCATGTAAAAGCTGCTCTGAAAAGACCTAGACACTGTCTCTGAAGATTTGTCCTGAATCTGCACGAAGAACTGGACTGTGTGTTCTCCCTCTACTCCTAGTTCTCCAGAAGTACCAGAATCAACAAGAGAGAAAGGGGAAAGGAAAGACATTCCAGTGATGCAGGTGATAATTCCTGGACAGCCACAGTAACAGATTGACACATCAGATTCTGCACAGACATGTGTTCAACATTAAAATGCCTCTTGAAATCCCTGATCACATAATAATCCTAATTAGTATTCTGCACATTCAATACCTGTAAACAGAACTTGCATAATACTTCTTTCCTCTGAATCCAAAATATTTTGTAATATTACAACAATGTTGTCAGAATACAGAGGTGATCTCTGTATCAGTTAAGTTGTTTGTGGGGGTTTTGTCTACACTAGATACAGATGAATCTATTATGTGCTAACTTCTATTAGAAAAGTGCTAGTTAAAATTTTCCCATGTTACAAAGATTACACATATGGTTAGCTGGAATATTTTATACTCCTGAAAATGACAATAAGAGAGAACACCTCAAAGTGATGCACATACACTTTAAAAAGCAAACCATACTAACTAGTGCCACTTTCTTAGTAGACGTATTTTTGTTAATACTAGAATTTTTCAAGAGTAAAATGTGACTTAAAGTAAATCTGTTATTAGAAGGTTTTACAGTAACATGGAACATGATACAAAATATGGATATTCATGAGTAGAAAAGGTTGTCAAAGACAGGATATAAGTCTTTGGAGCAAGTTCTATCTGTATAAGTAAGAACTTCCCAGCAAGTTTGTGATACTGACAATTCCATTGTAAATGAAAGAACAATGCCCTGAGTTTTTTTTTTCTTTATTATTGTATTTATACCTCTTCCTTAATAGAATTCCTGTTTTCTCCTGTGTTCTCATATAAGCTTGAACATGGATATTTCTCCTTTCCCTTCCCCCTACACCTTATGTAAAAATAACTCCTTGCCTTTTTCCCATCTCTTGGGGTTATCCTTGTCTTTAGAGTGGGTATTACTGATGCAAATTTCTGCACGTCAGAGGATAACTGCATATTCCTCCAAACAGACTTACAAGGGAAAATGGGACTTATGATTTTCCAGCAGCTATCTTCCAAATTTAATTTACCCCAAGCCTCAATGTTTGCTTATATGTAGGCCGCACATTTCCTCTAGAATTATACTCGAGAGGGAGAAAGACTGTTTATCACTACTCTTCTCTTATACTACATATTATGCATTTGAATCTTTCTACATCAGTGTTTTCTACCATGTACAAAATCCTCCTACTTCTTATGCTTAGCAGCATGCATTAGATAAACAGAAATATGTAACATGCAGTTTATGAAAAAAAGAGTTTTAAACCAGTTAGATTTATTTCTATTTTTGTTCAATGTAATGCAAGGAAAACTCTCTAAGTTACAACCATAACAAGTTGGGTTTTTTTTTTCTGTTTTTAAAATGGCACTTTTTGACTGATATTAAGCATGCACGGTTGAAGTCAAAGTGCATTAAATCAGAGGATATAATTTAAAAGCAGTGGGGTTTGCTTCTTTTTTCCCACATTCCCTATTTCTCATCTCTCATCAAGTCCTTATATATGTTTAAAAAAAGTAACTAAAGGTTACAATATTAATGATATGTTTGCTTATTTATTATGTGCAATGAATTTTAAACTCAGGCCCATATGAAGATCCAAAGGGAGATGACCAAACTAGGAGAGAGTAAAGCAAGGAGAGTGGGTTAAAAGAGACTGTGAATATATTTTCATGATAAATTTTCATGCTAAATTTTTGCATTTTGAGTGTCTTTAAAAAAAAAAAAAGGTTCTTCTGATGGTATTCACCAACGAAATAAAAATTAAGTAATTAAACTTAAGTGTATACATTTCCCAAATTTTATCAAATTATTACACTTCAGTGACGTGCTTATGCTAAATAAACAAAGCTTACCATAACAACTCAACACTCCATACAGCATGATATTTATACAACTGGCTTGGTACACACTGAGCTTAACCCTTTGATTCCAGGAGTCATGATTTCATGACATCCCATCCTCTTATAGAATGCATTTGTACTGATGTTGAAACGACAAATCTCCCAGCCTGAAGGAAAAAATATCTAACCAATTCATTAGATATATTAAACTATGGGGCTGAAGATAATGATCTATTTATTCTCATTGACATAAGGTTCACAGTCTGACTCTGTGAAAAAAACTACTTTAGAGACATTACTGGGAATAGAAACAACTAGGCAAAGAAATAGAATTATAACTGTGCACATCACCATTCTATACAGACAACAACAGTATGTGTATCATGGACAGATTAGTCTAAGCATAGTAATTGCCTACCTGGAAGGGAAATAATTGCAATGCTGTACATGAATACCCACCAATGGCAGAAAATTGACAGCATTTACCTTTGGGTTATGCTTGTGCTCTCACAGCTCTTGAAGAATCTCAAGTCCCGCTCATGACTGTAAATGTTACATAAAAATAAAGCTGCCAGTATTAAGACTCAAGCTAGATGACACCAGGTTCTTCAGTGGCTCTAAGGACAGTGACTGTCTGCCCTAGGAGAAGGAACTACATGTTCTAAGAGCCAAGGTGACTGTTTTTCCAGTTATGCCTACTATGGAAATTTGGTGATAAGGAGAGAAACCCTTGAAAGCAATTAGTAAGCTTCACCGTGGATTACCATTATAACCAATTCTACAGAAAAGAAAAATATTCTGAAGCAAAAAATGGTACTACAAAAAACTTAATCTTACTACAGCAATATTTTACTGGATGCACAGTAAAATAGTAAATGCTATTATCTCATCATATTCAGGTTAACATTACCCTGAACTCTGATCACAAACTCTCCACAGCTATTTTGCAATATGTCATTAATCAATGTATGTACTGATTGGATCCATTCAATTGGTGCATCAGTGTAATGAATGGCATATATAAACATGTTTCAAATACATTTATTCAGATATCTATACATGAAAGTAAAATCACTACCACAATTGGTACTCAAGCTTGTCAAAAAGGATGTTTTTCTTCTTCTGTTTTACATAAGACATGCTAATGGTTATGCCATCTGCACTGTGAAACCCAGACAAATGTAAATGAAAGTAATAGTACATCAAGACAAGCATCTATCTAAAACTGCAATTTTTACAGGTATTTTTTTAACTCACAATCTAAATATAAGCCTCCTGTCCCTGAAAATATAGGATAACTACTAGTAAATGTAACTTCTGCACTAGAAACTAAAACAAAAACTTCTGCACTTTTACAGTAGATCACATAGCTTGTGATACATTTGTAAAGGCTTTTCATGAGGATACAAACGACAGAAGTTATTCCAGGAAAGTTTCAGCAGTTCCCCTAAAGACATCCCCTCAGTAAAGCACAGTAGAACATGATGACTTACCGAATACCCTCTTTTTTGCAAAGTTGAGGACACAAATTTGAAGGTTTCTTCAATCAGCTTTCAACTTGCTGATTAGCTAGTAGGTGCTGCAAGTCACTAAAATACTTGATGCATTATGAAACAACAAAGAGAACATACATAAAAACACCATATGCTACTTTTCCCCCAAAAAAGATGGCCACTAAAATAATTACTATTTTTTTTCCTCTATATCTCATGGAACAATAAAATAGTTTACATCAAACTACAGAGCACGAGATGCACGGCAAGGCTTACCTAATAGCTACATTTGTTTGCAGATGTGTGAGCTAGTTTTAAAGGTTTTACTGCATTTTTACTAGATTTATAAATCTATTTTAACATATCCACAGTTGCCAGATTAGTAAATTGCTCTGAAACGGAGGAAATTAGATATGCACTAATTTAAAAGTATTTAAAAATATTGGGAGAAGTCTGTTTTCTCAATCACAAACACAAGTACAAGTATTCTTGCCTTATAACCTTCAATTTTGTCTTATAAAGCTTATACAAGTTTAGCAATTTCTACTGCTAGAAGATTTTGGCTAAAGTTATCATTAAATTTGCCATAAGAAAATAATAATGCTGTACAATTTTATGACAGTATTTGGTCAAACAGGCAACACGATGATCAAAATGTGAGTTCCCACTACATGATGAACAATGAATAGTAAGAGACAGAAATAGAAAAGCTCAAAGGACTCACGTCCTTTATATATCCTTTTCACTAAAAAACATAATTAAAATGTAGCTTGCGCTCATACCTGAATTTACGTGGTATTTGATACATAAAAGCAAATTGTGGGAGCAAATTCCATTTTTCCTCTCCTTTAAAAATGAACCAAATGAAGTGTTCAAGGCCAATAAGAGACACTACGTACACACTGATGATGAAAGAAAAAGTTGGAAACGTAAGCAATAAACTAGACTTTAGAAAGCATGAAACAATTGTGAAAATAAAATTATTTGCTTTATTTTCTTCTTCCTGCCTCTCAAGTGTGACTCAAAAGATGCTGATGCCTCCTGGGAAACAAGTGATACAGCACCAACACATCAAGCCCTAGCATTTAAAGGGCACCAGGCCATGATTAGTGTTTTAAAAGCATGGAAGCACAAGACTCTCTCTTCATCTCATCATCCTCTGGGTTCTGTGTATGATTGTCTTTGCCTCCAAACATGGTTTTCTATCATTTCATCAATGCCTACCACAAACAGTGTACCCCCAGACTTCTTTAACATTGAAAAGAAAGTTTGTGAATGGGTGGAGAACATGAAAAGAGAAGTCAGTCCTGGTCCATGCTGGTTTAAAAGGTGGAGGATTAAAGTGAGAAAAAATATGGAAAATGTATGGAAAAACTGAGAAAATACCACTATTCATGCCTGTTTCATATACTTTCCTTATTGCCTGGTGCTAGCCAATTTAGAGACAGAACACAGGGCTGGATGGATCTTGTACACTTCTTATACAAACCATGTTATCTTTCAGAATGACGAGCTAGCAGAATAAAGCACTTTCACAATATTCATTAAATCAATCATTTGCATGGTTCAACCTTTCAAGGTCACTAATTCCACTTTAAAAACTTAAAAACCCATATAGTTCATACGCTTCTACCTTTATGGCTACTCTTATGTGCCTTCAGTGCAGAAGTTATTTGATACAAAAATGTGAATTTGCATTTACAAAGCAAAGTCAAGGGTAAAGAACGGGAAGTTGAGAGGGTCTCAGGACTCAGCCTCAGCCAGGAATGGACTACAACTACAGTATGGCAGGATGCCATCATGTCATGCTTTCCTTTTTTCCATTTTCTTTAGCCATATTCCTAAATTCTTGTTTGGTTCTGAGCAAATAAATAAAACCTTAAAAGTGTATTTGAAGAGAGCTGATCAGCTGTTTGCTGTGTCCAACACTGCTCTACTAAGTTTCACAAAGAAAAGGAGACAATGTGAATCACATTCAGAAACTGCACAAGTGAACAAATTTCACAACATTTCCCTGGTGGAGAAAAAAAATACATTCTAGTGCCTGGGGTCCTCCATTATGCATGACAAAAACTAGAAATGAGATAAAAACACCCTACTCCATCAGAAAACAGGGGCAGTCTTGAGAGAATAAATGCACACCCAGAAAAATAGATGTGAGGAAAAGAATGGTAGGATTTATACTTTTTTTAATTTCCTGAATAAAATAAAATTGTCTGCTATAAAATGTAATTCAGCAGTTAAGCACCCATATTTGGTCTATATACAAGAGAAAACAAGTTTTGTCAGCAGAATACAATTTGATATGGAACTCTGCATTAGGAATAAATGATTAATACCTCATAAAAATACCATACTGATAAAATGTTCTAGGAATAGAACTCTCTTTATGTTTTTACTAATGCATTTAAAATAACTATTCAATAGCAGAACTTTTGTTTACTCATTCACAATCTAAAGCCCAACAACATCCTAATGTGACATTTCATGACATATGTTTTTTTCTAAAATGTCAGAAGCAGCTTTCATAATTTCATGCACTTGTGCTGGTAAGTTTCTGAACACTTCTCTGTCACTTAGGTATAGTAACTGTGAGGTATTTAGCTTTTCTCTTTTTTTTCACAGATACCATTTTGCTCCTAGTCTTAACATGTTTTTACAATTTAAACCATGTACATATAAAAATCACATACCAGTCTTGTAACATGTCTGTAAAGAATTAATGTACCACAGTTACTGAACTCAGACTTAGTCTCAGACCTTTTAAGCATGTACAGCCACAAAAGGCTTTTGTATCCTACAGTGATTTTCCCTGTGAAGTCAGCAGCAAGAAGCCTGTAGCCAGCAGCATGTGAATATTCACACACACGGCGTTAGGGACAGGCACTGCCACACACCCCTCACGTGTCAGCGAGCTCGGCACTCTTCCCTGACATTAAGGTCCCAAAAGCAAGGAGACTTTACTAACCTGCAGCGGTCTCTGTTTCTCACTGCCCTTAGGAGATTTCAGTCCACTTGTCTGTTGCTGTAAAAGCAGCTGCCTTGCTGCCTGGAGTGCCTAAAAGTAAAAAAAAAAAAAAAAAAAAAAAAAAAAAAAAAAAAAAAAAAAAAATAAAAAAAGAAAAAAAAAAGTAAATAAATTCAACCAATTCCTAGAAAGAAATCAGTTACTCATTGCTAATTTTAGGTAAAAGTCCAATTGAATGAACAAAATCCCCTCCTATTCGATTTGTATTTGCTAGATTTCAGACTTCAGGGTTGTGGTTTTTTTTTATTTGAAACATTAAAAAAAATATTCTGAAAGTACATATATAAGACTTCACTAGAATTTATGGATGTACATGAAATCCTGCAGGAAATAAAGTTAATTTGTTTGAAGTGCTTGAAGAGGAAAAATCATAAACTGCATCAATAGCCTCATTTCCACAAGGAACTTGTCTTTGAGTGTTCAACTAAAATGCCCACTCCCTTGCAAATTATCATTCAATTTGCATTTTTGTATTACAATTTGAAGTAAAAGCAAGTAGACTTCAAGTGTTACCAGAAGCTGTAATTAAATTTGACAAATCAACATCAGATTATCTTGAAAGTGAATTAATAAGGATATTCATTGAAGATTAAAAACACTTTTTGTACTTACAATTCAAGGAGAAACCTCTCCTTTGACAAAAAAAAAAAGAGTACAGTTTTAATGCCAAATAAAAATGAGTGGTTTTAATTTGCATTCTTAGGAACATCAGAGAACAAAGAAATTATTACTCAACCAACCAGATCAGGCTCAGGGATGACAGTATACCAATCAAAATAGAAGATGTTTTCATTTATTTTATGTTTTCATTCCAACTCAGCCAAATACAGTTAAACATATGAAATGTAAACAAACATTCTACCTACCCAAAGAATGCTAATCTATATTATTTTTCCCTATAAAATTATTTGTTAAACGTCAAGTGCTATAAAGTGGTACTTATTTAGAAATTTAAAAAAAAGCAAACCAAAAAACGTGATTCAAAACATTTCCACTGAAACTACCTGGAGAACTCATTTTTTCCCCTTTGAAAAATCAGCTCAATAAATAGCAGTTATAGCTTTACAATACATCACACTATTATTTCTGTTATTAAAACCTACTGTAGATGGAATGTATTGCAACAAATGCCATTTGATCAATGTTCCCTAAAATAATAAAGACTCTCAACTGATAAAGAAAGGTACAATTTTGATTAGCCTCAAATGAGCTGGTTTTTAAGATAGTTTCTAGTATCCATGACAACAGTTGCTTTGACAAGATGTGCATATGGCATTACACTGCCAGCTGGTGTGAACAATGTTTGAACTACTGCATTGAGATGCTGAGCAAACAGAAAAAGTTGCCACGTCTTAACCCTCAGGGAAGGCAGTCATCCCCTGATCAATTATGAAAAGACAGAGAGAGGGCTGCTACAGTCTGGCTCCAAGCAAGTTTTCTGAGAAGGCAGGCAGACATCGAAAACCAAAGTAAACAAAGTGAATGCACTAGTACCATCTCCTAACAACATTGATTTGTCTCCCCATAGAAGGCCCTGGTACAAAGTTTGCAGAGCAGACTTTTAACATTTGGAGACATTCCCACAACAATCCCTGTATTGTTTCATCAAATTCTCAAGTAATTACAGGTCAGCTACACAAAGAATATACATTCCTCTGAACCTAAGCAATGAGACGCACAGAACTATCTTCTCTCTGCCAAAACTAAGCAAAAGTTAAGATATTTAAAAGCGCACTTGAAATATTTTGTTACCAAGGAACCACTGGGCGCATGATCTCTTCTGCACTCACAGTTCTTATGCAGTATTTCTCTGCCTGAGATCAGAGTTAAATGTATCTGTTGATTTCAGGGGCACCAGGATTTGCTCCCAACTTCTTGCAGTGGTTGAAGCAAAAACAGATTAAAACCACGAACACAAGATATGTGGCAAATTTGTATTCCTTAATCTCTAGTGCTCTCCAAAGGGAAAACCTGAATGAAAGCAAGAGAACTACTGCACTCCTGAATTCACGAGAGACTGTAGAGGAAAACTAACCTCACCACTTGGGGTGATACTGCCAGGAGAATGAGAGAAGAGATCTGGAGTACGAGGAAATGGAAAAAAAAAAAAAAAAAACCATAAAGACAATAATCTTTTATTTTTGGCAGTTGCAGAAATCCATCTTCCTCAGCAGCAGTGTCGTCACATCAATACAATAAAACAAGCAAGTAAGTATCTCGTAAATCTGTACATTTACAGTACTTGAAAATTAGAGAATCATAGTCTGCTGCAGCTTAGATTTAATCTAGACTGATTTCAAATTGTGGCTAGCATACTCCTGTGGAATGAGCCTAAGAAAGTATGACTTCCTACAGCTAACTACAAAAAGAGTCACACTTCATGAAAAAGCAAGGCAGCACAACAGGATATGCTTGCATAAAAGGCTCTACTCCTTAAACTATTTTGATTCATATGTGCTGGTTGGGATATCTCTAAAGGAGTAAAGGCTTATCTTTTAATACAGAATGTCTTATAAATGATGACTACCTGAATACTTCAGTGATCTTATTGTGGCAGTTTAGATTATTGTAAACACAGGAGATAGAAGAAGAACAGAAAACAATTTCAAGAGATCAGAGATGATTTAAAACTCATAAGGAGAAATCACTGTCAGCCTTTGTTCTTAGAGCAGTCAACATGCAGTATTTTTTTCTCCAAGTGTGCTGCTTTACTTTACATTTTGCTACATGGTAAACAACCTCTCAGAAACACTGTTAATTTCAAAGCATTATTACTGACATTATTCATAAGGGAAGATCATGAGACTATAAAATAGTAGCTCTAAAAATTCATTTGCTGCTATTGAATCTTTGCAAAACAAATTGACAAATTGAAAGTATCTTACAAAATTTGTAGTTTAACATCTACACTTCCAGTAAACACCCATCCCATGTATCATTTATAAATTTCTCTGACAATAACTCGTGATCTAAAAACAGTGTAATGAAGACAAAATAACAGATGCTTATAAATCTGACAAATCAAATTTATGTTGAGTCCCACCTCAAGTAAAGTGCAGAAAGAACAGATTCTAGGGCACTCAAAATTGTATCTAGTTCCCAATAACACTTGTTTCGAATTTTGTAGGAACTTTTCCTTAATTATCTAAATTAGTAAAACCATTTAAAAAATCCAATGTAGACAAAATCAATAAAAAGAACTGAGGATTAGAAATTATTTTCATTACATAAATGAAAATCATTATGATGTTTTAAGTAATGGCTATATAGGAAGGAAAATTTGGGCATATGGTTTCCAGAACTCACTGTGTTTCTAGTAAAATATTTATTGGGAACAGTACTTCTTAATATTTACTATGAAGCTTTGGCATAGCTAAAACACAAGCAGAACAGAAATGAAAATAATTGCATATAACTCACACTATTAAAGTTGATAAATTGTGGTAGACTTTGCTGTTTGTTGGCAATATTACTAGGAGATATAACTTCCTTTAATATTGTATTTCAAACCCTTCTGTTTGATCTAAGTGTGATTCAAAATTGTTTTTAAAGTTTTACCACTTTAATAAAGTGAAAGCTGTCACCTAAAGATGGTAAGCTTATTACTCTGTTTTTTAGAAATTAAATATATGTGTATTTTTAGGAAACAGATGTCACTCATATCCTTCCTTTAAAACCAGGAATGTTTAACCTATCAGCCTGTTGCATTTGAGATGTTAAAATGAAAAATGACATCTATGCCCATTAATATCATCAATGTATAAACAGCACAGCGTGACACATTCTTGAGAGCTGAAGGCTACAAAATCTCTCTGAAACATAAATAACAAAGCACTCAGAAGGATATTTGATGTTGATATTCATCTCTGAGAAAAACACTGCTGCCTGGGCTTCTTATGAAAATAGATGCAGCCCAAATGGATCCCCTGTAATTGGTTTCAGATAGTGAGGTCAAAAGAAATATGATACAAGAAACTATTATGTGGAACAGGCGAAACAAGAATGTTTATACAGGCACTCCCTATTTATACTGACAAGAGGTGTATACTCTGCAGATAACCAAAACATTTGCCAGAAGTCGACCAGATTCTTTTCTTTCCTAATTCTGAATACCTATTTTATTTTTTCAAATGACTGCATACCCTAACATTCCTGCTGAAAGTAAAATAAGTTTCTGAACATCTAAGTTTCCAAATGGCTGAATATGTCAAGCAAGAGTCATCTCACTGGTAGCACTATGCAACCGAAACATATCAACATGCTAAGCTGGATTTAAGGCCAAAGACTGCTCTGCACTGGTTGAATAACAACTTAACCAAATGATTACACAGCTACATTTATTATAAAAAACACTTCAGGAGAACCTCTGACCCTTTATAACCTGCTCAGGGGCTATTCTCTGGCTGGCTCCCAACAAGAATCCCAGAATTACCCATATTTGTACAAAACCCTCAAAAGATAGTGACTGAAAGACAACATTGTTTAAGTCTTCCTAACAGCACTCAAATGATGTGGCTAAACCTTTGTCTCTCACTGATTGTGTTTGCCCAGAAAGTTCTCTAATGAATATCAGAGTCAGTCAGCAGCACAGAATCTTATAATCTTTCCAAATGGAGTAGCAAAGCAGCTAGAACTATTCAAAGAATCTTGAATTTAAGATGATCCAACTCCTTTCCAGCAGCAGTCTCTCCAGAAGCCTTGATAGAGAAAGCAAACTCCCATGTTCCCCAGTGAAAAACACTCTTTTTTCTCTAAGCCACACAAAGAAAATTGAGGACAAATGTGCCACATCGGAAAGCCACCTGTATGTAACAGAAATCCAAGCCACATAACCTGCCTGATTTTACCCACAAGAGATAAACTGAACAATTTTTACAGTGTTTGCCTATAGAAGTAGACCAGATAGCTAAGGCTGTTGGCACCAATCTCAAGTAATATATTACACAAAAAAAACTAGACATTCCATAAGAAGGATTTCACTCAATTAACCCAACATGGGACTACGCCAATACTCAAGCGAAAAAAAAAGGTTTTTCTCTTTTCTAAATTTAGATTAGGGTGCCTTGCCTAGTAGTAGAACACAAACCGGAAAGAGATCCAAATGTTTGAAACTATGTTATGCTCCAGAAGAAGAGGCAACAGTCTTTGACACAGTATTACAATCCCAAGTACTCCTACCACCAAGCTGCTAGACAGGAGGACAAGAAGTGCGAGTGCCCACCAAATGTGGTAGTAGACCCAACCGTAAGGGTGAGATTAAGTGAACATTGAATGTGTTTGAAAATATCTGCTACATTAACACTACAGGAATTTGTGCAAATGATTGCCTGGCTTGCATTTGTGCAAATGATTGCTTGGATCCCCAGGCTGCCCAGCTTTCCAAGGCTGGAAAAATTCTTCATTTGCTCAGAACAGCAACTCTTCATGCCTGGGGAATTTCAAAATACAACAGCAGAGCACATTGAGGGTTGGGGGCAAGTAGAAAAAGACATTCTGGATCACAATTTAACTTACATACTTACATTCCTCAAGTGTTTCAGCTCAGAAAACATAAGAATATCTCTGGATATGGCTCTCATTTCCTTGGACTAAAAGCACTTTGCTGTTGGTTGGTTGTTTAGCAGCAAGGGTGATGGTGTGTGTGTGTGTGGTTTGTTTCCTTAGGCTGATACTGCCAGTTCCACTATACTGAGGCTCTGATTTTGATTCAGATTTGTGGTCTTCCCTGCAACACAAATGTCAGTAGAAGAAATGATCCTCAATCTACCTGAGCTTCTGTTCTATGCTGATGTTATCCAGGATTAATTTTCAGTTGAAGAGAAAAAGTAATAGTAATAAAGTGATAAATGCAACATGAAGTCTTATAATGCTGTTTAATAAAAGGAAATTAATCACATAATTTTCATAAACCTATTTTCAAACAGCAATCTATCAGAGAGAAATTATGCATCTGTAGTTATTGACCTTTCATTTCACCATGACTGATTTGTAATTAGACTAGTTTTGTGAAAAATAATAGTTAATTACCAGATTTTTTTCACTCTAATTGTTTTGGCTTTTTTTTTTTTTTTGTTGTTATTGTTGTTTTGTTGTGGGTTTTTTTGTTTAGTGTCTTCCTTTTTTTTCTTGTGTGAAGGATGTTAAATAAATACAGGGCACTAGGAATTAGCAGTTTACATATTTCATTTTATAAAACCAATTTAGCTCCTCTCCCGATAACCCAATTTAACAGATTCTAAAGACTTCTGCAAAAACAACTCTTTAATTTTCCCTGCCCATTATTTGACTGACCAAGAACTAGAAACAAAACACCCATAACAGTTACATGCTTCAATTCCTGGCAGCATTAGCAGGAATGTCTCCCCTGTAGCCACGGACTGCATTGGTCACTAGGGCTCCATGTCAGACCACACTTAACATGGTGCCTGACAGCAAATCCAAATGCTTTCTCCAAAGCTCAAACCAGCTGAAGAATGCAAATGTCAAGGGTTAGGAGAGATGGGAGCTCACAACACCGAAGTTGTGCTTGAACCTGACAGTCTCCTTTCTTTCATCCCACATGCCTGAACACAACTTTCCTTTTGTACACACAGAAGTAAACAATCTACTCTTACTTCTTTCCTGCTCCCTACATTACACAGTGACTAACTGAATTTATTAATTTTTTTAAAAAATCCAACAAAACAGTGCACACATTAAAAAGTCAGCAATCCAAGCTCACAAATATTCTGACACAGCTATAGTCTTCCATGAGATGTAATTTTCAAAAGACTGGGACATGTAATAGTTAAACAGGAGAGCTAATCTCTTAGTTCTACATGAAAAAAATGTGGCAATGGTGGCACGTACCAAATTTCCACATGAAAACCGGTATGATCTATTTCCAATGAAAATTTGCTAACTGATATAAAAAAGCTATTTAAGTGTGCAGGCAAAGAAAAAAAATCAATGCAGCTATCACATGTGTGAAGCCAGAAATAAAAAAATCCTTAAAATTATTCTAAGTTTATATAATATTATGCATGTAGGTAGAATACATACATAGGATTTGAAAGGAGTTGGTTAAAAAACACCTTCTTTCAAGTTTGTCCACTGTAGACATTTCCTTATTGGCTGTGAAACCTACTTTCAATTAATGCAGTCAGAAACAAAGCAGTGTTGACTTAGGTAGAATAACAGATGATTTGATAATTTATAAATAAGAAAGGAACTGATGCAAGTTAAATCAAGGGCAGCCCCACGTGTATTAAGAACAAAATTTGGAGCAACTTTGGGAGTGGAAATAAACAGAATATCAAAGGAAGCATTGCAACTGTCAGAAGGTTGTTAGAAGGCAAGAGTTTTAAGAGATAGAAATCTGAAAGGAAATTTTAAAATTAAAGACACTGAATTAAACAGGGAGATTATTAATCAAATTATTAACAAAAAATCATCACCAAGACATAAACTAAACCAAGAAGTGAGGTAGATACAAACCAGAAGGAAGTATGCACTCTAACACTTTGTTCTGTCCATCAGCAAGATTCCCAGAATAGAATCTCAAGTTTGAGAGGACAGATCTGAGGACTGATTAATTCTGTTAAGCAATACAGAGAGGTAAAATAACATGTGAAGAACAAATGCCAAAACAATTTTACCCTAAAATAGCCCTAGCCATTTAAAAGTCAGAATGAAATATGTCTATCTTTACAATTTATTTTCAACTAAATTACATTCTGCACTCACTGGCAAAGGAGTGCTGACACCAAGTATCAGAAGCACAGATTCCTCATCTGGATACCCTCTTTGCAAGCTAGTAACCAAAACTACCCATCAAAGAAAATGGATCTACATGGTACCAAAATTAAATAAAATTACAGTAATTGTACTAATCAAACTCTCTCAGCCAATCCAAGTGTGAGAAATTACATATCCATTGAAGAGCCACTGATTGAAAGGGCTCCAAATATTTGAATGATAACAATTTGATTTACCGTGTCCCTACAAATCCATATCCAGAGGAATGAGTGAGACTGTAACCATGAAAGGAAATGTTATCACGATGGTCATATCAAGCTTTTAGTGTATGGGAGGAAGGCACAAAAGCCATTACTGAAATATCCAGTTGATTATCAGTGGAGAAGAAAAAGGTCATGACTGGGTTTCACATTTGATATACTAAATTTCAAGGATGTTTAAAATAGTTTTAATAGTGCTAATTATTGACTTTTAGTTCTTACAAGAGCATAATTTAAAGAAATCTTAAATTTAATACACATAGCTGTGGTGAAAACCATGCATTGAAGACATTAAAAAAAACCTGTCATATTATTATGATAAAAGCAACTGGGATATAAAAATAGAAGTGCAACACAAAACTGGTATTTTCTCTACTTCCCTCAACCTTCTAAAGACTCAGTCAGTGAAATGCACCCAGCTTGGGACACAATGGTTCAAAGAGGTGGATCATTTTACCAGTAGCCAGATAAGAATGGTAATAATGATGTCAATGAGAACATCCAACATATGGGATAGCAGAAGTCAGGAATAAACACCAACCCTAAAGAGGTAACAGTCATCAGCAAGTTCTTGCACAGAACAAATTAATTGTATTCCATGGGAAACATGAGCAAAAATGGCCTTAAATAGAATCCAGGGAGACTTAATTAAATTTAAGAAGAAACTTTCCAATGGTAAGAGTAGTGGAGCAGTACAATAAATTGTGTACATGCTGCAAAATCATTATCCCTTAACCTGTTCAAGAAGCATCTTAACGAACAGTTAAGAGCACCAATTCTGCTCTGGGACATAGAAGATCTTTTAGAAGTGTCTCACAGCCCTGTTTTATTTGATTGTGTGGCTCCTGTGAAAGCATGCCAAGTTCGGATTACTGTGATGTCTAACACCTTGCTACATTTCAAATAACACCATGTTCTCATAAACTGAGTATCATGAAGCTCCAGCATGGTTTGTTTCCATGGTGAGCTAGCAGAGGATCAGCAAGAGCTGCACATACAGAGTTGCTCTTTGGAATTTTCGACCTTACATGACCACTTTTGTGTTTATGAGACTATCCTTGAAATTTTGGACTGAACAGAGAAATAGTGTATACAGAACAGGAGATGGCTTAGAAATAAATGCTCCGTGCCCTTACTGCAGTCAGAGCCTCTGATCAGGATTCTTGTGCCCTCACCTCCAAGTATGGACACAACAGCAGCAAAAAACCAAGACTTTCTTGTTATTACAATTCTTGCTAGAAACAACAGAGATGTGTGGCTGAAATGGAGAACTAAGGAGAAGAGAGAAAAATAAGGCAAGAATGAAGGTCCAAAGCACCACTAGATCAACTTAAGTCAGACATCCTCACAAATGAAAAAAAAACAAAAACAAATGGATCCATTTTTGGCCATGTTTTTAATGAACTAATTTGATCCAAAGTCACTATGTAATCTCAACCACATTAAAAATTGGTCTATATTGCTAAAGGTAAATCAGCTGAACTGAAATACTACTGTGCATATTTTCTATTTTTTCTTATGGATATTTTGTAATGCTTTCTGAAACTACAGTTAACATAAACTAAACTAACAGGAACATATTCAATAAAAGAATGATTAGGGGAAGAAACAATAAACATGAATGTAAACAGTCAATAACATTAGCCACTTTATTTGCAATCTTTCAAGGTTTTTGAGAAACCATATTTTGGAGACAGAAGAGGAGTTTGGTCTGCAATTAAAAAACAAACAAACCAATAAAAATTTGTCTTGATATGAGATAAAATAAATTATGTAAATAGCAGCCCATTTCTAGACACTAAACTTATCAACGTTGGCATTGGGCAATAGTTCTGAATGTGATGAAAACAAAAGGTCTGATCTAAACTCTTTGGAATAATTCTGAGCACTAAAATCTGATACTAAGTGTGGACAGTGAGATGGCAAAGGAACCTCTGTTTCATGACCACAAATTGGTTTATATATTTGTATAAAACTTATAAGTGCTATCTGCATTTGCGATCTACTCTGACTTCCTTGAGTTATTACAATTTCAGCTCTTCTCTTGGACTGCTCATCTACCTTTTAACTTTTTGGTGCATTTTGCGATGATCTGGCAGGCACAATCCAACACACAGACTTCTGCCTCTGAAGAATACCAATGTTTAGGTTCTTGCTGTAGTTGGCAAGTGAATTGTATATTTTGAAGGGTAGCCCTAACAGTCCGTGTAGCACTGCTACTGAGAAAGCATTCTCCACTTCAGGGACTTTTAAGAATGAAGATTGCAAAAAGAGTGAAATGACAAAGAACTTTAATTTTAAGCTAAAATGCAAGTATAGAGAGACAGGCAAATGTCCTCAGGCTCCTCAGCCCAGTTTCAGTCCTTGTGAGGACATCTAGTAGGAAGTATATTCTTTATGATTAGAAACTTGTAGGGATGAAAAAGAAAAGACCTGAAGCTCTTAAAATTGTTTTGCAGAAGAGGAATAAAAATATTTTGCAAATCCCAGGGCATTAAGGTGCTGGAGAACTGACAGCAACAGTGCAAAGAATTCCCAAGTAATATGCATGAGCAATGCAACAGGTTAGACATTTGAATTAAAAGGTAGATGTTTCTATCACACTTCATCAAACTCACCCAGGAAAAAAATGATCCTTTTTTATACTGCCTTGGCATCTACGGTAATCTTCCTAAACAGCAAGCTAATCAAGGAATTATAATCATAAATATGCTCAGGGGCATTATCACCTTTAAATGCATTTGTAAAAGCAGACACACCCAGATATGCTGGTGCCAAACATATGTAGTACTTCACATCAGTATTCTGGCATCAGACTGTAAAAATTTCCTCTGAACCATGCAGCATGTAGTACATAATCACTGTAACTAACATGCACATAAAACAAGCATTTGCAATCTAGTGCATGATCAAAATATGGTGGAAATTAAGTTTAGATATAAATTTTACTCCATATATTCCATCAACTATTCTTTATATAAATCAAAACTTTATAATCAGCTTATATTTTTTCAGTCCTCTGTCTTGTCATCAACTTATTACAGTCTAAGCTCAGTCACTAGTCTTCTCTTCTGAAGACACTCCTCTTTACACATTGCACAGAGTTCAGATTTCACATCCTAGAAATATTTTCCAGATTCTCCTTCCCATAATACTTTCTTTTTCCTTCTTGCTACATTTTAAACCTCAGCACACTGTAACTACAATGTCTTTTAATTTAATTTACTAGGCACAATGCAGTGCATCTTCTCTGTGAACATTTATCTATCTTACTAGATACTTACTTCTTGATACCATGAGTTTCAAGTATCACACAAAACATGGATCTATTCCTGACTAGATATCTCAATACTAGTACAGTATTACAATCTACAGTAAATTTTAATTTATTTAAAAAATTTATGTAATCTATTAGAGATGGATTTTTTATTTTGCACGATAAAACATAGATAATTTAATCTCTGAGATTTGGGAAAAAATACAAGACAGACATCATAGTATTATAGTATTTTTAGTCAGAAGGCCTTGCCTTTTATGAGAAAGCCTTCTGGATAATGCCTATCCATCTACTGCAATTCCCAGGGATCTTCTTGTGCCATAGGACAGTGGACTGAAGAATAAAAGCAGGAGAGAGACTATTTTATGTGAAGAGTTTGGGATGGCTTTGAAATACTTTCTGGAGCACAGTTTATGGCATAAGGCTTATGCTGCTACCTGAAGAAAGAGCTGTTGCCAGCAGGTGAAACAATCTTTGATTTTAGATGAATGTCAGAGGTTTGCACCCTCTTCTCCAGCAATCCCCAGGTTCATTAATAACACTAAGACGTGAACCCTGCAAGCACTTTCATGTGTGCTTGCATGCTTCATGTATAGAGTTACAAAAAACATAGGGAGTGCATTACAAAAAAAGGTATGATGACAATATCACTTTTACCAACTCTCTCAGGCTTCACCACTGAAAACTGAGAATGTGATTTTCTGCACCAGCAAGCTGTGAGTACAGCTCTGGTCATCATGTTTCACCTGTGCTGACCCATGCTCTCCCAAGCCATGCCCTGGCACAGCTCTGCAGTCAGACTTTTCCAAGGACCAATTTGACTACAGAATTGGGTGCAGCTATCCCAGTTTTGGGGACTAAAATGCTTATTAGCTCATGTGTGTCTCACTCTGTGTCAACTGCTCAGTTTAGTATCCAGGAATCATATGTTTAACTTACTAGTGAAGATCATGGCTATGTGCTCAAAACAGTTGAGCCAAATGTTGAATGTTGTTTTAGAGCTCTCTTGGCAGAAGCAGCCAGGTTGTGATTTTGGGATGGCTTGTGAAAGTGTCAAAGAACCTTAGCTTCATATCTGTACGGGTTGGGGAAAAAAAAAAAAAGTGGTCAGAAACAAGAGCAGACACTCCAGGGTGGGGGAATCAAGACTCCTTTCATTCTGAACTGC
This sequence comes from Pyrgilauda ruficollis, assembly GCF_017590135.1. Taxonomy (NCBI): domain Eukaryota; kingdom Metazoa; phylum Chordata; class Aves; order Passeriformes; family Passeridae; genus Pyrgilauda; species Pyrgilauda ruficollis. Next base: position 2,980,619 of record NW_024524044.1, on the reverse strand, counting down.
TGCATCCTGAACCTCCCATGGTGCCTCTGCTGATGAGTTTTAAGCACCAGTTTTATATAGACACCTTATGCATCTGGGATGAGTTCTACTGATGAAAGTCAAAATTTTGACAACAGCCACAGTTTTATAAAGAGCTTTCATTTCCTTCATTAAAGAAGCAGTGGCAAAACCCCCAAAGAATCCAAAGCATCTGTTTCCAGAGTTACCGTCAATCAAATCCACAAAAATAGTACCATATAATCGTTTCTGTAAATACTAATATGGTTGATAGTATTTCTCATCCTCATGTTTAGGCACCTAAGACTAAGTATTCAGAGTTATGTAATTTGACAAAGGTTCTAAAATAAGTAATTTCCAGAGCTCAGGTTAGTCACCAACTCCCAGAGTGCCCCAGATCTCAATACTGGGATTGAACTCCATCTGACTGGCAAAGGAGCAAGCAGGTTATTCAGCAAAGGTGACTGGGACTCTGGAACCAGATGGCAGAGAGCATTGCAAAGGCTTTGGTGTATCACCAGTCGTATTTGCACAAAAACAAGTGAAAAGAGTAAAAAGGTCCAACTTCAAGCACTTAAGGGTTGTCTTTTTAATATTATGAATACTTTTATTTGCTTATTTTAAGGATACTATGAAAATGGGATTTTTCAGGAAAAGTATACTGGGAAAATGAATAGTGTTAGGAATGTATTTAAAAACATGCAATCATCAGTAGTACTTTTCTTTAGGTTTTTCTGCATCAGAATTTGGAAAGATTCTGGCCTCTCTGAAGAAAGAGATTCTGGCCTCTCTCCTTCACTGCTATAAAAGACAGAGAAAAAGTGAATCACAGAAGGACTACAAGGACTAAAAATTGTACATTAGGGACAATTTTTACAATTTTTTACAAGTGCAAAGAGAATAGCAGCAAAATAAAAACAATGGAAGTAATGTTGTAGAGCAATTAAATTCCTTCCCAACAAGAAGGTATTTTAAAAGACTCATATTGTAAGGAGAGTATAAAAAATCAGGCCAGCACAATATAATTGAGAATAGATATTTGAGTGACTAGAGATGACTATGCTACTCAATAAAAAAAAATAATTTTACTTAAACTGACATCCTTAATTTTCAAGGCAAGTGTAAAGTGTTTTTCTGACTAGTCTGACACAGTTTAAGTAGTATAGATAGTCTATTTTTCATAACAAACATTGGTAGACTCCAAAGTGACCTAACAGGCCCCATTCTTTGAAATGTGAACACATGAAATTCACTCAAGCTTTTACATCATCTTGCAACACAAGATATATCAAGAGCCCCATTTAAAATTATTTACATGGGAATTAATAGCATTCCAAATAGACATTTTGCAACAAAGTTCAAAAAAACCCTAATAGCAATGCCTGCAGGAATTCTCACCTTTACCAATCATTAAATTTGTTGGAAGAAGTGATTTCTGATATTTTGCCAAATGCAAGTGGTAGCAAGCTGAGCATTTGTTTTCCAGGTTGTAGGTTTTTTCAGACAAAGTTTTCTTAACATTTCTTCCTTTTTGAGAACCACAAGCCTCTGTTGCAAACACTTATTTAACCTCTGTTCTGGAACATATTTTTTTAAGTTTTGCAAAAATATTACCCCATATTATATATGGCTTAGCAGAATTCTGATTTTGGTTCAGTTTGGAATTTTTTTCCTAGGCGTCACAAGAAGACAAAACAATGGCACCTAAAGCAACAACAACACAGTTTTATAAAAATCAAAAATGAAAGACAAGAAGAAGAAAGTTTCTACTTGAGAGAAAGGAAGGGGATTTAGCAATGTATATTCACACAGTCATAAATTATTGTGTTGTATCTAACCTGTCACAAGCCATATGTATTCACCCACACTGCAATACAGCTTCAGCAAGTTTCCTGAATTTCTCAAGTAAAAATAAAGTTTTGGAAACAGAGGTAATTCAACATTTCACATGACAGCCTTTAATGCATCCTCAAATTCCAATAATAAGTAGGAGCAAACATGGGAATATATCTGGTCCTGTATCTAGAGTTGCGTTTCTGAAACTATTTTCTATACAGAAAGGAATAAAAGCTCCTGACAAGCAAAGGAAAAAGGGACAGGTCAAATCTGTGTTAAATTAAATGCTTACACTTTTAAGTTTTACCACATGTTGATTGTCCAGAACATTATATATATAATTGAATATAAAATATCTTTATATGGAGGGGTGTTCAACCAGTAAAAATTAGCTGCAATTAAATCCTGCCCTTGCTGATTATTATATGTCTTCAACTGTCAGTCTCTCATGTCTACTCACAGTGTAGCTAATTTCAAGCAATATCCAAAGGCATACCAATTTCAAACAGATTTCAAATCCTTCAGTCTAGTGAAGAAGAAAAGCAAGGGGACAGTAAAATTCAAGGCACAGACAAGCTCCATTCTGCCACGAGACACAAGAATGGACAGTGAAGAGATGTTAATTGGACTGGGGCACCTTCCACCAAGGGCTAACATTTCTGTAGAATCCTCAAGTCAGATATAAACGTTTCTGAACAACAACACAGTCCCCCTCTTTTTTTTTCTTTACTTTCTGCTTAATGTTAATGGAAGATGCCATATGGATGGTTTTGGAGATTTCAATGCACTTTTTCAATGTTCAGGGAAAGTTCAGCACAGTCAGCTGCAGAAGCTAGTAAAAGGTAGCCCTTCACTGCCTCCTTTTAAGGGGTACAAGAGTAATTCTATTTTCTTGTTCTTTTACTCTTCATTTCTTGTACTGATTATGCCAATTAGAGCAGTTGTCTTAGTGATGCAGTCATCTGCCTTCTAGAAATCTTACCTGCCTGTTTATATGCTTGCAGGAACTGACAGCTGCAGAATGAATTTGATACAGATCATATAACTATCCCAAACAATGAGGAAAGAGATAAGCAGCAGACTGAGTGGTAAACATCATTGAGTTATTTACACCATTTCTGCTCATTTGTGCTCTTTTACTGTGGAATACAGACTGCATAAACTGAAATAAATAAATAAATAAATAAATAAATATGTATAAAATATATTCTAGAAACTATATTTAAGCTGGAAGAAATTTTGGATTGTCTTTACTGCAGATATGCAGCACAGTCTTAAATGTGGGAACCAAAAGAGAACAGTATCTATGTAAGATGCATGACTGCACATCTGCTAACACAGTATCTGAGGTCTTTGCCTCTAAACCTCATTAGTTTACAAATAGTTATTTTCCAGTGTAGAGAATATCTAGTTCAGACATTGTACTTGGTTCCCTGGTGAACAGACCATTTGTTTTCAAACCAAAATCAAATCCTTTCTTCTTGAAGTCCTAGTCAATGTGACCCCCTAAAAAAACCTGTGTACATTTTTTTCTCCTGATCTGTCACACTTCCTTTTTTTATTATGGTTGTGTTCTTCCCTGGGTGACTCCAAGGGCTTCCTTATATTGCCCAACCTGGTAGCCTCATCTTCACTCATGTTTCTGTTTCACTCAAGAACTTAAAAGTCTTCCCTCAAAACTTTTTGCAGCTAATTTCTTAATACTGACCTTAATCTTTCCGAATGTTGTCTTCAGATTTTAAGATTCTTCCTCAGGTTTAAACAAATAAAAATAATAAACAAAAAGTTTAAAAAAAAGTTATTAACCTGATACATAAGTAAAATAGATGGACTGAATGATACATCATTTCTTCTTACCCCTGTTCTTAACTGCTCGTTTCTCCTGTATTTTAATCCCTGCTGAATCTAATTTATATGCTGTGATTAGTATGTTTAGAATAGTCTTACTTTCAGCCTGAAGGGGTTCAAATATGTTACTGCTTTGTATTGCAACAGTATTATTTTGCTTACAGTAGTAAGCATTCAGAATATCTATGAAGTCCCAAATGCAGTAATAGCAGAAGCAATAACAATCAACTGATTTTAAAATATACCATGTCATTTTATATAAAATAGTAGCTGCAGTTAAAGCCACTCTTTTCTGTGAATAGAATACACATGAATAAGAGAGGGGTTTTACATGCCACATAATAAGCAGACCTGCATACAAAAGCATTTAACACATAAAGATAAATGAGGCCATTGGAAGAGAGATTTGCCAGGAAAGAGACTAGGACTCTGTATTAACACTTGGGCTAAGTCCATGAAGCCAAATATGCTTTTGCCTTTCAATATGGGCTTTGACTTAGAGGCAGAAGGGAAGCTGCAAGTGCCATGTTCAGAGCCCTCTCCACAGTGGTGACCACCTTTGCACATAACCGACTTCATCAATCAGAAACATGCCATGTGCAATGCAATGGAGAAATAAAGAATAGACACTAAAGAAAACTGTGCTCTGAGCAACAGCAGAAAATGCAGAAAAAGAAATGAGATAAAACAATACTTCTCATTAGTATTTAATTTCCTGAAATACTGAGTTTTGTAAAGAGCAATTTAACTACCCATAGAGTAGCACTGACTCACAGGCTTCTGCTGGGACATCTCAAAAGATCCTAGTACTGAGAAGAAAGACACGTAATCTTTATTTTTATGGGCTTTTGTTTGGTTTCCTTTTTAATGGTAGCAAATTCTATACTTTTTAAAATTTCCTTGAAAATTCTTTAGGAGAATCCTAAACAGGGCAACACAAAAATCTGTTTGTTCTGAAAAACGGCCATCGTCTTCAAGACTAGCTACAGTTTGCCCTTTGTGCTTTGAGACTGAGAATTCAAAAATGCAGACCTACAATAGCCAAGCTGCCCCTTTTTATCTGGAGGCTTTGGGTATCCCCCAAGATTTTTATATAAATGTAGTGCACTCTGGTTTACATTAGAAAAGGAAACATTTATCTTATCACATTGATATCGGCTCAGTACAATATTACATTCTGGAATAAGAAAATATTGCAACTTTTCTTGAAAAGGTCAAGAGGTACTGTTTATCTTCAGGGCATAATGAATTACATTGTATTTCCTCCCCAAGAACTCTGAAAGAATGGAATATGTTTTGACGCACAATGCACAACTCAGGGCTCTGTGATTGTAGGTGGAATAACAAACAAAGCTGTAGTGGAATACTTCAAGCTTCAAAATTCTGTATAAATACAAATCTACGTGAGAAACCTGGCTAACAAGTAGTGCTATTGTTTCTAAAAAAATATGTGTGACAATTCTAATAAGGCATGACCTTCAAATCTCTTCAGCCTCTTAACTGCATCCTAAATTCAAGTTTACTTACTTATATTACATGTTAAACTTTATAGCTGTTCAGCTAGGCAGTGTAACAGATAAAAGTTTCTGGTGTCCAATTTTATAGTCAGAACACATCTTTTTATTTATGAAAATCACATTTTCTCTTATGTCTGACTGCTTGGTTTATGTTGCAAGGATCCCGCTCTCAATTCACTGTTACTACTTGCTAAATACTGTCCACTTTTCTGAAGAAATGTTTCCAGTTAGGTTTCATAATGAAAAAAATAATAAAGAAAAAAAAATATTATGATAGCTGAATCTGAAATCCCAATAATAGAGACTTGCATCTCCTCATATTTCCTGCATCAGGACCAGTGACTAGTAAATAGAAATTTTAGTGGAAAATCTATCATGATATATGCAAGCAAAAACCATTTTTCCCACAGAAAACAACAAAACTACAACCAATTTTTCAACAGCTCATCTATTGTATTGATAGGAAGTAATATGTGACCTAGTCCTGAATATTAATTTTTCACAACAAGTGAGAGATTGAATTAACAAATGAACAAGGGTCTGTGGAAAAAAAAAAAAGAGAGTTAAACTAGGGAGTAATGGAAACACAATATATTTGAAAAATCCCTACTGCTCTGCAAATTTCCTTTTGCAATCATATTTTGCCTATTATATTCAGAAATTAGCAGAATGCTGATGGAGATTGGAGCAGTAGTCTGGAAGGGAGACGTGTATCAGCGTACCCCTTTTTTTGTCACAGCAGGGCTGGTTGGTTACTATCTACTAGCCAAGATTGCTGCAAGGAGCTTTTCCTTACTCTGTCCAGTTGAAACTCAAAACAGTGATCACAGTGGTCAGCTTTTACTTTACTGCTTAATACAGGAAAGAAGTACTCACCGAGCTGAAATTCGTCTCAGATGGCAAGTGAGAGCTAACAGCATCAGCTCTTTTAATCTGTTCATTCAACACAAGAACTCACATTTCAATTTATTCTGCCATGAGATCTTGAAACACACAGTGGTCAAAGAAGAAACAGTAGGCAGGGGGTGCTCTAACACATACTATAGATCTTTGGCAATGTGGAAATAAAATGAAAGAGACAAACCTGGAAATGTGTGGAGATGCACCTAGACTAAATATCCAGGACAGTCGGGGAGACCTTTAACTTCAATTCAGAAAAGGGGTGAGAAATAGAGAGGAAGTGAATACATAAATCTTTCTATTTGTGGGTACTGGATCAATAAGAAAACAATGAATATCAATACAAACAGCACACTTGAGGGCACTAAGCCTCCATCAGACCTACAAAGAGAAATGCCACATCAGTGACAACAGCTGAACAGCTTAAATCGCAAGATCAGGTAAGATCTCAACATCAAAGTAGCTATCTGAAATAAAGTAGCTTAACAGACTGAGCTTGAAGCTTCTATCGTGTGGTAGAAAAATCACAGCTAGATCCATTTTCCAATGAATATGCCAAACACAGATGTTTATGGAGTAAATCAAAGCTTTGGTTTTTAGATAAGAACTCTTACCCCATGATACAGAAAAAAGGAAAAGAAACAAGAAAAGGAAATATATTACTGTAAGTAATCAAGAAATATTAACTGGAGTGTAATATCATGGATCTCATCGTTATGGGAGGTGGAGATATGAAAAAATGGAATAAATGGACAGAGTTGGGATCAATAGAGTTGTTCAGCAAATAGTCTGTTTGGAATATTATTTGGGTCTGCCCTGACATATACAGAAGTAACTGTTACAAGGAAGTAGAATGAAATGAAGACTGTTTATATTCAAAAACTTCTGAATTAATTCTTTCCTTTTCTGGTAGAAGATTTATTTCCTCTGTTTTTCCTAATAGAACAAACATTGACTCATATAAAATCATTTAAAGTATCATCAAATGTATAAAGAGATTTTTTTTTCAGAAAAAGGAAACAAAACCTATTTTCATCAAATTTCATTATAGTAACCATGGGTGCCTCTGTCCAAAACTGCAATGAATGAAACACAAAGAACACTTTCTCTGGTTTTCTTTCCAAAGTATTCTTACATTCTTAAAATATGCCACAACCAAAGCAAAAAAACAAGAAAAAAATTACAGACATACAGGATGGTTAGATTTTAATAGGACATTTGGGTTTTAATAACTTACTATCAGATTAATGATAAATATTAATAGCCCTGAATAGGGCTATGCCTAGCTCTGCCAGTTGGCTCCTAAGTGAGTCTTGAAGCAAAGTGAGTTGCAAAGTTTTTGATCAAAGTAATACTCCAAATCTTAAAAGGGATTAGCATGCATAAAATGCTTAAAATTCCTAACAAATTACCTTTCAAGTCCAAACTGCTAAAACAGTAAGATAAATGACTAAATATAAAGTACAAAAAATGAAATAATATAACCCACAATTCCCACATGTTTAGCCAAGTTCTATCATTTGTCCCTTACTATTCAGGAAAAAACTTCCTGTAAGAGGATAGCTCTGCTTTCCACATCATTTAAGAAAAGCACCCTTGACGGTAAAACTAAATGAAGGTTTCTACTTTGATTTTTGACATTTTATCTGACTTTTCTACACCTTACTTATTATTTTCTACCAATGATTTTCTGTTGCAGTTTTTTGAGTCATTTGACCACAGATTTTTCACTGGATTTTAACAATCAAAATGCATAAACAAATTTTAAATACAGAGTTAGGAGCTGTTTCTTCATACTATTTTTGCATGTACCAATACTGGAGAGCTGTTGGCAAATTACAATAATTCAGACCAACTGAAAGGACTGCCTGTATCTCAATAAGTCAGGTTACCATTCTCAGGTTGCTCTGAGAAGGAACTGAGGATATCCCTGGACTTGCTGGGCATTTTAGATTTAACACCTGGCCTCTCAGAGCAGTCTTCATCTTTTAAAACTGTTTTTTGGCTTTAAGGAACATTTCGGAAGGGCTTGGCTAGCTCCAGGCACTTAACCCTGGTTTGCACTTGCAGTGCACCGAAGGCTGTGGCTTCCAGCTAGGAAGTCACCGACTGACTGACAAGAGACACAATATCCCAGCACAGTACAGGGAGTACAGGCTGAAATTGTATCCTTCATGCACTCTGCACATTTTGAAAAAAACAAGGAGAAAGAAGGTACTGTCTGAGGTTCTGAGAAAATTTTGGAGCCCAGCTTAAGAAGCAGGAGAGGCATTGATTGAGAAGAACAACAAAGTTATGGACCAAAATGGATTTTGTGATCATTATGCAATTATTTCCAACCTGCAGGAGGGGGAGATGAAGCAATTAATGGCCATCCTTGGGAAAGGAGAAATAAAAAAAGGCCCTTTCTGCCTTGAGGAATCTTTCACATCTCATTCACATCACAGGGACTGTTGGAAGTTACAGTTAGCCCTCACAGCACTTTTCTGATCATTGGTGTATGTGTAAAAAATATTTGATATTTTGGGCCATTCTTCTCTTATATTGCCAAAAACCCTTCTTCTCCTTCAAACTGAAGTTTGTCTATTAAACCTCAGGTAGAAGGGCCTTTAAGACAAGGAAGGATAAGAAGAGCCCTTAGGACACTTAGCACAGCTAATCATAAAAAATCATGAAGCACAGTGAGATGTTTGCTCATTGCATTATACAGAAACAATTAGGGGGAACAGATCTTGTTAACAGATTTTTTTCTTTTTTTTATATTTTATTAAGGAAACCATTAAAGAGGAGAAAAAACTCCCATCAGAAATTAAAGCACATTGTGCTAGATCTTCAACAAATACAGTGCACAGACAGACTTTGCAATAGTTTAGAAACTGTTCATGAAGGGTAAGGGCCACTGAATGAAAGCATAATTAAGTTTTGCAGTGAAAAGTTTCTCATGGATCCATTGTGATTCAACGATGTAAAAACAATAGGCTAAAGAATATTTTGTGTTATCTATTTACATAAATGGCATGAAGACAGATTTTTGGCCTGTCTTTACAAGCTATGAAAAGCAGCCCAGAAATAACAGAATAAGGTGTTTAAGAGAAGGTTTTAGCAGCATGAATCCACACAGTAGCAAAACTGGAGTGTGCTAGCCACTTTGTTGTAGGCAGATTTTTGTTTGTATGCTAATTTACATTGGGGGATATTTTAGCACCTGAGACAATATCAGGACAGGTAGATGAGTCTGTGCATCACAAACACCACCAGAATGGGGTTAGTGTAGCCTGATACACAACACTCATGCTTCAAAGATGCTCACAAGTTCTGGTATAGATTTTAAGTATTCCATGTTTTTCCCTCAGATTTGTACTTCTGAACATTATTATCAATATAGAGAACATGATTGTTTTATTCATTCTGGCTTTTTCCCAAGCAGCACACAGGACTGACTTTTGATCCACTGGTTCATAAACTGTTACATGTGCCTACACAAGTAAAAATTACATTAAGTTAAAAATGCAATTTAGTAACACAGGATTTTAAAAATTGCAGCATTTTAAAAATTATCCTTATGTAAAAGGTGTCAATAGAAAAAGAAGAAAGTTATGGTTTTATTTAAGCAGGATTATAAATATGGTAACAAATGGAATGAAAGAGGATAGCCAAACATCTTTTATTATCTGCAGTAATGTTATACAACAGCCACGGCATCAAGCTGCAGGCATGTAATTAGTATTGCTCTGAAGCAGCAAAATAAGCATACTGGTCACTCAGATATTTTTTCTAACACAAGATGAGTTTTTAGTAAATTTTTTCCCTTGACTGTGACTCTCTTTCTGCTTTCAAGTGTGCATCCTTGAAACTCCAGGGCTTCTTCCTCAACCCTCCCATCACAGTTCTTTAACTCTGTCCTTTAACTCTGTATTTGCTCACTCACATGTGGAAAACAGCATGTTTTCCCTCCCATTCTCCTCGCCTTTCATTTCTTTTTTCAAAATCTTCTAATCAACAAAATGCATATAGTTAATTTTCCCTGTATTACATGGAAGGGTGCTAAGGAAACCAGGGAAGGGTGCTCTGAAAATGGCCCCTACACCATGCATGAGGAGCCAGCGGATGACTTTAGGAGCAGCCTGTGATCTGAGTCCTAACAGGAGAGCTCCTGTCTCCCAACATGGCTTCCATACTAGGAAGAAAGTATTACCTAAATTATGACTTCCACTGAGAATAATGAAACGTCATCCATTTTGCAAGATAGCCTTTAGATGTGGAAATTTCCTCGACAGTGTA
>NW_024524044.1:2935240-2965240 GCF_017590135.1 Pyrgilauda ruficollis | reverse complement strand
AAGGCACAGACATGTTCTCTCCTTCTTATTCAGTACAGAAAGAGCTCTCCCACTTTACTGCCCTGAACACTGAGTTGGCTCTCCTGCTTCCATATCCTTTAGTTGGTTAATACAAACATGCTTCTGAAGGTTACTGGTACTTCTTGTCATAATAAAAGTACTATTTTTCTTGTACCTAAAATAGAGGCTACATCTGTTAGGGAAAAATGAATGTCTGAGTACTGAACACCAGTCCACCACATGCTAATGCATCAGCCTGTAGAACCTGCCTCCCACGGACAATCTTCAGTCTTTCGCATTTTTGCATTTGTACAGATGGTTAGCAGTACAATTGCCCTTCAGCCTCTTAGCAGTTGTCAAAATTAACAAAGGATGGAGTTATTAATTAATTGCAGTAACATGTAGATGCCTAAATTAAGGCCCCATTAGATTTGACACCGTGCATGTGTGGCATAAAAAGATCAGGCAAAAACACAGTGGGAAAGAGCAGAAGGCAAGGAAAAACAAAGCATTCCCAGATACTATAAATGCAAGTTTCAGTCCACACATGGATTAGCCAGTGCTGAACTTGCTGTACACACCACGTGGACATGAACTTCAGGGACAGCAACAGCCATATGGATTTGCAGATTTTTATGGGGCAGCATGGGACAGAGCATGAAGGTGGCTGAAAAGAAGAAAAAAAAATTTGACTTATCAGCAATTAAAGCTAGCATTAAGGACAGAGTGGAAATTAAAAGACGTGAGTTTGGTAAAACCATCCAGGAGACGAGATTGTAGGAGAATGGGAGAAGGGAAGACGTGGAAGTACTGGGAACCCATTAAGAAGTCCAAAATCATGCTGGATTACAGACCAGAAGTAAGTGCACAAGAATGAAAAGACTCAATTACACAGAAAGTGATGGAATCACAAAAGAAACAGAAGCAGAGATGAGAGATGAAGGACACTTGGAGTTATTGTGGTCCTTTGGAAGCCAGGAAAACACCACAGATAAGAGGAACAAAAAAGAGATGACTATTTACAGAACAGCTGTGCAGTCTGAGACCTGTGATTGGGAGACAGAAGGAATATTGGAGTGATGAGAGAAAAGGACAGTAACGCTGATTTTCAGAGATCTTCACCAATTTTAATAAAGGTTTCAGTTTTCCTACCAGATCTTTCAGTCACATACTCACCAAGAATAAAGAATTTACTTTACAAACCAGGGGAAAAAAATGAAACATTGATATAGTTGAATTCAAAGAGATTTAATTCTCTAGTTCTTCTTGTATAGATCTGAAATAAACTGTTTACTTTTTAGAAGCAGTAACAATTGCCAACATCATAGAAATGTTTAGTGTTTACCACCTTACCACTATTTTTACCATGTCCATGTCTGAAATCACACTGATGCTTTCCTCAATAGTAGAGATTTGAAATGCTGCTTTTGTCATTCAGAACCTAAAAATGACAGCATCCCGTGAACTTTACTTGAAACATTTACTTTTTTTCTTTTTTTGCTATTTAGTATCACTGCAGTTGGTTTTCACTGCTTCCTCAATGCAACAGGTGCCTCCTAACACCAGTCAAAAGGAGAGATACTGGATATACCACAGCAAAAAACTATGAAATATTCAATAATTAAAATCTCACAGTTTTCCCAGACCTCCTAAGCCACGATTCACTTTCCATTTAACAAATATAAAAGATGATCTAGAGGTCCCCTAGTTATTGGGCAGAATGGATCTTGGGGAGACCAGGACTCAAGTCCCTCTCTGCTGTTCATGTTCAGATGGAAACGGAGTGATTATTATTTGCATAAAGTGTGGAATACAGCCTAAAAGTACAGAGTTGTGTATATGTAGGCAGGAAACAGTACTTCTTTGAGAGCAGTTTTGTTTACGTTATAGCTTCTCAGTTTGCATTTCATAGAACGACCTTTCATCCCCTCAGCCTCTGCTAGGTGCACTGTCTCGCCAGCCCCGGCGGCTTATCGCGGCTGTCAGGAAAGGCGTTAGCAAACAGCGCGCATACCCCACACACACGCGTTACAAACGAGCGAATCGCACACTCCTCATTGCCAACTGGGAACCAGATCGACCATTGCGCTCTAAATAAAATCAGGCTAGCATTCACATTAAAAAACCCCAACCAACCTCTTCTTTCCAAAGCAGAGAATACCTTCTGTGCTGATTTTAATATCTGTATGAAAACTGTACAAACAGCAAGTGTACTTTTTTTCATAATTTTAAATTGAATTTTTTGATAAAAAAATAAAAGAAAATTACAAAGGTGCAACAGTTACACCCAACAGAAACTCATAAAACACTCACTTTAGACCTCTGTGTCTCACCTTGATCAATGGTTAGGATGATTTAATACTACTGAATTACACCTGATTTTAGGCCCATAGTATTTCAAGTGGAGCTTCAAAAATAAGAACAAACAGTACCAAAAGCTGCCATTAAACTGTCACAATAAAAAGCACTAACAATTTCAGCCTGTAGGGCAAAACCTTTACATGAAAGGAAGAGTAGTGTGGATCTGCTCTATGATTTTAACATAAGTTTGGGAATATGGGGATAGCTCTTCCAAATAACGTAGGAAGAACACACAATCTTCTTTGGAAGTCAGCTGACTAGCTAGAAAAAAAAGAGACCAAGGTCAAAGCTATGGAAGGAGTACGTCTTAAGGAAGGCTGATAAGTATAAGGTTCATTGTGTAAATTCTATGTTTCACAAGGCCAAAGGGAAGAGTGTTACACAGCTAGATTATAAACTGCCCTCCAAAAGCAGGAAGATTAGGATGTGAGGGTTTGGCTAAAGCAAAGAATGTACAGGCAAAAGAGCAATTCTGAAAAAGAGTTAAAAGAAATACAGAATTATCTAAGAAACTTTCATTTTGGAAGAAGCTAAAAACCATATACAAGGACCTGGAAATGAACAGAACAGCACTAACACTGGAGAGAGTAGAGTTCCTGAAGTAACTACAAAAACTGTCTACGATCTTTATCAGAAATTATGAGAGTCACTGATGCTACAAACAAGGAAAAATATGAAGAAGAATCTAAGAGTGCATGGGGAAAAGTGAAGCTAAATGGTTAAAAAAAGAAATTAAGATATTATTGTGACCACGAAGACTGAGGGGAGAGGAGATGTTGTTAGTAAGATTGAAAATGCATGGTCAGAATGGTAATTTAATTGCATATGTTGGCTATCAGCAACCATCTCCCCAAAACTCCAGCAAAAAGGTACAGTATATAACCACCTGTCTAATGGCTGCATTCAGTTCTAACAGCTGGCGAAATCTGAGGCATAGCTTCCATATTGCTTTTTTTTCACCTGTATAAACACCATCTCTGATAACCTGTATCCTGCTAAAAGCACCAGCACCGAAACATTGTGATCATCACCACAACGAGGAGGAGCCACATCTACAGCCAGCGAGTAGTGAAGGGCTGGTGAAGAAAACAGGCCCTATGGAAATGTCACCCAGACAGCTACTGGGCTAGAAGTGTTTTTGCTTTTCTGTGTCATGAGTAAAACACAGGTTATGTAAGTGAATATACATTACTGCTTCACACATTGACTTAAAATGAAGCAGTTTTGTTTTCAGAAAACATTAGTTAAGAACTGGCAGGGCTGGTGGCAGTGCATATGTATTACTATTATATTTGTATTTTCTATTAAATATAACTATGAGAGGTAAATGAATTATAACATTCACTAAGAATTTCTTGTTATTTGATGAATCACAGCTAACATTCCTTCAGTTATTTATGTTATAATGCGATCTGATGACCAAAACTACTTGTCCAGTCCAACACATACACCATTACCAAAGATTTCCCAGACAGTTTAAGAAAACAAATTCCAACCTACAGAGTGTTTGCTGAACTGGTTTCACAGATAATTTATAAGACACTTGTGTTTTGTGACTGGTCATTTAAATCATATAATATTATCTTCACTATCTGGCTGAAAGACTGAGGGACTAGAACTTCTTACCTTAAATAAGAAGCAACAAAGGAGGAACAAGTACTGCTGTGAGAGCGTTTAGTAATTCAGCTGAACTAGAAATAAAACACTGCATCACAGCAATAATTTATCCTATTAATTAAAAGTGGGAAAATAATAATGTTGAGGATTCAAACAAAAATTTTTTGTGAGCTCCAGGAGGAAGGTTTTCAGCTACAAAAAACAGCTTTATTGAATATACAATACTATTTAATCAAATTGTGTATACTTTTTGCTATTGATTTTAAAAAGAGTATATACCTCACATAATTTACGGGCTGAATGCCCAGTGAGCAAGGTATGCAATTTGTTTCCATGATTCTCTGAACCCAGTTTCTAAAACCTGCCAGTCATCATTTAAACAAGTAAAGTGGGCAGCTGTGTTACAGAAGTGATTTTTCACACAGAACCTAATGGCATCTGAACAAATATGAATAATATCTGAAATACCATTTTAGCAGTTAGTAGGGCTTGAAAATATGTCTGAAATGTATTTGCTCCTAGCTGGTTTGTGATGCTTTATCCTGTAGACCCTGAGCAGAAGCAGTATGCTGGTGTCTCGCCTTGAAGCAGCTTGGGAGGATGATGGTAACCCTTTCTTTGGTGGCTGGCAAAAGGCTACTCCTTAAAAAGAAGATTTTTCTGGTAAACTTGCAAAACTGGGCTTGTCAATGCATGGTTGAGACAGTTCTCAGTATGCTCCCTTCTCTTTAGTAGTACATGCAAGAAAGGCTGGTGCTCTAATGAAGCCATTTCCTCCCTTGAGCTGCAAGCCGTAAGCCTTGCTTCCTTGACTAGCCTTATGTAATGCTCTTTGAAAAAATCACCTGAAATTCCTGTGTCCTCAGTAACAAGAAAACCTTGAAAAAGATACAGAAGTGACCAAAATTCTCCTTGAAGAACAAGATGTTTCAGAGATAAGAAACAGTCTGAATTCTTCAAAATTAGGAAAAAAAAAAAAATCCAGGACATGGGTGAGGGTTAACACTATGCATGTGTTGAAGCACTAACTATAGTTAGGTAGTTTGGGGTTTTTGAAGATATACAACCTTTTTTTACATATTAATTGGTATCTTCCACTAGCAAACAACTATCCTGGTTTCATGCATATTAACTGAAGTACATCTTAACATGATATATGCATTTCCAATGACGGCATGCCAAACTCAACATTGAGATAATAAAAAAACCATTAGGTCTGTTAATAGGAAAACCAAAACCCATAGTATTGCCAGAAAGTTGGCCTCTAATCAAACTAATAAGTGCATTTATGTAATTTTCTTCTTCATGGTCAGACCAAGCTAATGGTAAGGTGAGGAACCTTTCTAAGGAGAAAAAACTGAAAACATCATAAAAACTCAAAACAACAAAATGCTTTTTAGCACAGCAGTTGTGGTAAAAACATGTCCAGATAGAGACAGTACTGTAAGGTTATCTTGACTAACAATAGATATGATTTTAGAGATTTAAATCATTGTTTTGACTTACCATAGAAAAATCACCTGTGGTGTAAAGAACACTACTGCAATGTAGATGACACTACAGCCGCTGAATAGTATTCAGTTATACTGGAGGGTATTTGAAGTTGTTTTTTTCTATTATTACTAAAACCTCTTCAAAGACACAACATTCTTGGCTCTTTAGGAAACAAACCGTCCCTTCATTGTACTCCTACAATACCTTGCTCAATAGGGATCAAGAACTTGAATAAGTTTTTAAGGCCCAATAATACAAATAGTTACAATAGCACATCACATCCAAGCAATATTTTTAAAAGTACTGCTTGTATCTATAGCTAAGAAGGACTGCAACATTCTACACACTTGCACATGAACCTTCAAAGTCCTCAAACACAGACAATCTTCCTGCTTTTTTTTTTTTCCACATGATCCTAAACAGGTAAATCTATCCATATATATTTAAGAAAGATAATGATATCTTGTATATCTTCCTAAGAAAGAGTTGGAATATGGTAGTAGGCATCCTACTACATACAAAAGTGGATGCACGTCAATTTTCAGTAGCTAATATAAAGCAAAAAAAAAAATATATGTAGTTTTTCTTTTTACTCTTTTTTTTTTGACATGACAGGTATTCTAAATGGCATGACAAACTGCAGGATTATCAATCTTTTTATCAATGCATAATAAAATATATTTTAACTCTTGTACTGACAATCCTCCAAAACTGTGGTTAGAAGCATTACAGGGCCATATATCTAGAAATAGACCAAATTTAATAAGGAGTAAGCAAAGCCCAGTCTTCTGTCCCAAGCAGAATCAGGTACCACACAAACTAGTTTCCATGTTTTGTTGTTTTAGGGTTCTTTTGCTTTTTCATTTTTCCATTTTTCCATTTGTGGGTCTTTGGTGGTGACTTGGGCTTTTTGTTTGTTTGATTGATTAATTATTCCTTTAATTCCCTACCTTCCTAAGATTTAAACCAGACAGTTACTTTTTCAAGTAAACTGCATGAGAGAAATAGAAAATGGACAGGGAAAGAAAGAGAACTATAAGAAAGGAACGGGGAAAAAAATTGAATGAAATGGAATGGAATGGAAATATTGAGGTAATATTGAGGATGGCTGTAATATGATATTTTCTGACCAAAAAGCTGCAAACATAACTCACTCAGGCTAGGATGGTGACCAGTACTTGCTGTATTTTAATTCAGAATTCACTCATAATTTGTGCTTACTGATCTTTATTCATGTTTCCTAATATCATATAATCCCCTAATATCAGGAGAGAGCTGACTCTACTGTAAAGCCCATTTCAAAGTCAAAAAAAGTGCCTCTTTGAAAGACCTGTAAGTGAAAAGATTGAAAGTTTTATTTAATAAAATTCTTTAGTATTAAGGGAAATGATGTTATACTATGTCATTCTTAACAGCATCTCATACTAATATTTCTATCACTTGTACTTTCTAAGAATGACATTTGGTAAAATTAGGCTAGAAAATCTGCTTTCACATGCATTCTTATTCTTGCATTTGACTAAATAAATTTTAAAAAATGTTAAAAATCGATCAACCATTTTTTCATTAAATACAAGGTATCTAATTAAAAACTTCATAACCTGACTTCTCTAATGCTTCTAGTTATACCTGTTACAATGCTACTGAGAAGTTGTGCATATTCTTCACAACTATCAATATTTTTTATTTACAACATAAAATGTTTTTCCGTAATTGTATATTAATCCAACTTTCTATTATACAATGTAAATTCTAGTAGGCACAAAATACTTTTTTCTGTGATGGCTTAATGATGAAAGCTTAATAATTTGCCAAGTGCAATTAGTAACTTGATTTCTTAAGCAAAAATACTCAATATTAAGTCACTCTGAGTTGTTTTTACGTTATATCAGTTTTATTTCCAAAAAGTACAAGTCCAACTGTGTTTTATTGTTATGAGTCTGAAAAAAATATATTTTTAGGTCCTCTTATCCTTGCAATGATTGCTACCCCATCATACAGCAATTGTTTTAAAGATACATCAAGGAAAGTATGGGCAATTTCTGGCTAGCTATTCAAACTGCAGGCTTTACATCCAAGATATTACTGCTGATCGATTTACCTTTTGATTAGAATTCCAAAAACGTGTGGGAACAATATTGTTAAAAACTGCACTTTTGAAATACCATTGAACTAATGAGGCAGATCAAGGGACCACCATTATATTCCTAATGCTTCCTGTTTCTTGATCCTCTTCAATAGGGTTTCAAAGAGCCTATTTTTAAATAAAGGGTTCTCTATTTTTGTTCACTCTTAATCAAATAGGAAATCAATGAACAGTCATGCCCTGGACTGTTCTAATTTGGATAGCTGGTCTGAAACTATGCTTTTCTATATAAATGAAGGAAAAATCTCCCCAAAATAAAGGATGCTATCAATTCAAGAGAAGTTGTACATCTACACTGCATCTAAACATTCTGACCAACATTTGTCCCTGATTTTTTAATTCCGTGGATGTTTTTGATTTGAAGATGATGCAAGAGAAAGCTCTAAATTTCTACTTCTGTCATGCCACTGATAGTGCCTTTTGCACTGAGCTATTAGCAACCATCACCATTTACAAATGCTTGACCCTGAGAAGTGCTGTGGCTCCTTTGAAAAGAAACAGTGAAGATCATGATTATAGCATCACAATGAAATATTTAAACACAAATAACTAATTATATCAAACCAGGCTCTCAGGCACCATTTGAAAATAATTCACTTTCAGTTACTAAAAAAACCAGACATCTTGATAAAATGTTTAGCAATGCTTTCTATGCAAAAAATCAACTTCCAACTGTTTTTCAGGGAGATCATTGCATATAGAATTGTTCGCCAGTAACAAGCAAAAACATGGAGGAAGCTGTAGGTCAAACATCATCTTGCTGACATAGATAAAAGAAAGATTACTAATTTTAAAAATGCAAATCTGTTAGAATATTGCCGTATCTCACAGTATGAGAAATAAAGAGCTGATTGATACTTCTTTTTATGTGTTAGCTTATGTTTGTGGTGAGATTAAGATACATTTGTGTCTGATCATACGTTTTTTACTCCTAACAAGAGTTTTCCAACAACGTTTCTACAAAAGGTCAGAGCATATTTACAGCTACTTAAAATGGGTTATGAGTAAAGAGGCACAAGCTAAGATTTAGAGATTCACTTTGCCTTGTAGCTAGAAGGGACAAGAATGGATCCCATGAGAATCCTCAACCCAAAGGACACTTACCTCTTATGCAACAGCTGATCAGAAAGGAATCATTTTGTCAATCACAACACTGGCTGTGCTAACCCCATGTGTATGTTAAGTTTTTCCTCTGACAGACAGATGATGTTACTTAAGAAATTTTAGGAGTCCAATCTAAATAGTAATTGAGGAATCAGATAGAATATTTGTATCGTAATGCTCATTACTTCCACAGAGGAAACAATTAAGTAGCCGACACTCATTTGCAACACTATTACCAAAGTCTCACAAAAATCAATGTATCTGTAATGGTGAAAGGGAAAATAAAAAAAATCCTAGAGCTATTAAAGATAAGGAAGATAAAAATAAATTATTTTCTCAAACTTTTCACTGAGTTAAGGGCCACCAAGATCATGAGAAAAATGGAGTACCTTGCTTATGAGGAAAGGCTAAGAGAACTGGGATTGTTCACCCTGGAGAAGTGTTTGGGGTGTTCTAACTGTGACCTTCCAATACCTGAAGGAAGCCTACAAGAAAGATGGAGAGAAACTATTTATAAGGGCATATAGTGATAAGATAAGGGGAATGGCTTAAAACTGAGAGTAGGTTTACATTACATACATGGAAGAAATTCTTTACTGTGAGGGTGATGAGGCACTGGAATAGGTTCTCTAAAGAAGTTGTGGATGCCCCATTTCCTGGAAATGGACAAGGTCAGTCTGGATGAAGCTTTGAGCAACCAGGTCTGGTGAAAGGTGTTCTGGTCCATGGCAGAGGGGCTGGAACAAGATGATCTCTAAGGTCTCTTCCAACTCAAGCCTCTCTATGATTCGATGTAGCATTTCTAATGGTTTTAATGAGAGTTCAATCACAGACAGCACTTAACCAAAATAATTTTCCCAAATCAAGATGAATAAGTCTATTATCATAGTACTGAAGACTGGTTGTCTGCTGTGTTCATTAAATACACTTTGGAGACACCCTGTTTTACCCAAATATTTCTCTGAATCAAATATGACTTAACAAGCTGTGAATAAGCTGTTACCACAATTACTCTGCAATGTGCCTTCCAAGAGGGAAAAGCATGACAATCCCCAGGATGATCACTGGTAGTTACAGTAAGAAATAAACACTTGGCAGTCTGCCACAAACTGGTAATTGTTTACGTGAACGTCTTTGATTTATACAAAACAGGAGAGCTGTCTTAGACTAGCTTAATATTGGTTCTTATTGTGGCTCATCTGTTAGAAGTGAGATGATGGGGTGAAATTTGGCGTTTAAGTGAAACTTAGGGGAAAAAATCTACCTGAAGATTTTGAAGTGAGGGTTTTGTGTAAAATCTTGTGTTCTTTATGATTTTTTTTTGTTTGTCGATTATTTTTTTGTGCGTGGTTTGTTTTTTGGTTGTTTGTTTTGTTTTGTTTTTTCCCTAAGTTTCGCAGATTGGTTATAACATATTCTTAATTTTCTAATCATTTGTTTACTTCTTATATCTTTAATTCATTTATCTGCTCTATTCACGAGTCTTGTCAGCTGTAAGAATCCAAACTCTGAGTGCATTCTTGCATCTAGTTAAGTCTACACGGAGTAACTGATGTGGAGTTCAATAAATTTCTGAAATTTACATTTAAAAGGAGATGACTTTACAGCCATGGACAACACTTTCAATCTTTAGGTCCACATCCATACAGCAAAATAGAGAGATTGAGCCTTAAACAGGACTTACGAAATTTGTCAAGCTATAAGCTCATACAATATTGAGATTACACATTTTATTATCTTCTCAAAATATAAAACAGTTGAAACATTTCTGTGAAGATATTATGCAAAATTAAATATTTAATTTCACACAGTATCTTTGGAACATTCCAATATTTAATAACTACTCAGTTGAAAGGGTCTACTTGTATTAGTAATGGCAGTGTAGTAACTGGATCAAAAATTCCCATACATAAACTGAGATGACATAATCACATACACACAAACATATATTTCACACAATAATGTGGAATAGTAATAATTCAGTCTATTTTGAAATACATATTAAAATTAGCTAGCTTCATGCAAGTCTGCCTAAGGCTTTCTAAAGTTACACCTACAATATTTAGTGTAACACAGCATAGTAAAAATTATATCTACAGCAGCCTCAATCCCTGCTTCCTTGGTTGAAACATAAGTGAAACAATTGTAAACTGAGATTAAATTAATCATAAAGTCTTATGACTTCTTTAACTACATTATACAGCCATAATAACACAGGAATAAAGTAGTCCTAATATGAAACTCCTTGCTTCTGTATCTACATCAGACTTGCAATATAATGGGACAGCAGCTTTTTCAGTATTAATACATTGCATTTGTCTTACTTAGGCAGCTGAGTAGAATCTTCTCGTAATCATCTAGTTTGTGATTGTTAATTAATAAGTGCCACTTTGCACATTTTCTTCTCTACATTTGAAGCTATTAGCAACATCACGTGACTTATCTGGCCAAAGACAACTGCATAAAATAAATGAAACAAAAAATACTGAAATTACAGAAGAATTACTCCCATTTAGGCTATCAAATTTGAAACTGATACACACATTCAACACTCAAACACGTGGTAGAAACCATAATTTTGAACAAATCAATCTTTTTTGTGGCTATCTCACAGAGATATACATTTAAAATAGTTATTTTAAGCAGACAAATTATTCTATTTTTCAACTTCATAGTCAAAGAACTATGGAACATTTATTTAAATATATAAAAATGTATTTCTTTAAATATATAGAAAAGCACTTAAGTAAAATATATTTAGTTGAATAGAAAATCATAACAAGTACTGTAATTCAGAACAGTAGCCACGTACTAGAAGGCTACTGTTGTCACATAAAATTGTTTTTATCATACCAGTGTATTGAGGATGCTAACAGAATGTGCTTGAAATTGCAGGACTTTTGGAACAGATTCTAAATAGGAGTGCTTTTTACCTAGTATTTTTTTTTCTGTTTATTTGGATCTACCTCGGAAACACTGCAAGTGTCTGCATCACAGGCATTTGGTATTGCTGCCTTCTTGCAAATGACCAAGACTTAAAGAATGCTTAGTAAACACTTAGCTTAACATTTCTGGTCACTGCTTGACTGCTATGAACCAACAAACTGAATAATGCCAACCCTGTCCAAGTCACAACAATATTAAAAGACTCAGCACATAGCCTTCTGAAAATCACAAATATTTGGAGAGAAAACTATGAAATTGAGCTTAACTTGTCATCTTTATTTCTCTTGAGGACTATGACAGAGGAACATGACAGAATTTTAACCAAGGGATTTTAGCAAGACCACTTTCCAAAGACATTTGAAAACATTAAATCAGAAATTTATAGTGATGTTTGGGTCATATTCAGTACAAATACTATTCACCACAATTGCTATAGTCTGGGATAAATACACTCACTTTTTTTTTTTTTTGTACAAATACTTAATGGCTGAAGTTTTGAAGTTTTGAAGCACAACATTTTTTTTCTAAAGTGTTTACTTAATTTAGGTTCACTGTGATACTCTCATGAATATGAACACACCTAGAACTGCTGTTTTCAAGATTTAAGCCATAGATGTGTTAATCAAATTTACACAAGCACAGTTAGCACAAGTCAGGAATCACACCAGGGCTTGAATAAAGTAAAACCATGTCTCTCTATCTCCAGATAACATGCTGATTAACTTTTGCTATCAACCAAACACAGACTGACCTACAAACTAAGTTGACTTCTGAAATCTAATCCCAGCTCTACCCTAAACTGCCTTTGTTAATCAAGTCTCACACAAAAGGGTTATATAATTTAATTGAATAAATTACTGTGTATGATGCAATACCTTCTTTATAAATAAAAGCAAGACAAACATTTTTGCAGTCCTGCCTATCAAGGAGCTACAGCACATCACAGTAAAAAAATATAATTAGCCATGGAATTTTATGATCACTTCTGAATTATCATTACACACTGAAAACTTCTACTATGTAGGAATTATGGTGTAATGCAAAGGAGAATCTGAAACTGATTGTGAAGTCTGGATTGTGTTTCAATGCCAAAAAACTCAAACCCAGCGTTATTCTTAAGAGAGAATTCGTTTTTCTTGAGTGAAATTTTAACCTTTAGCCTTTTGATAAGAGCACAGGAGTTTCCTGGGACCCTGTGCTGCAGTTATGCTGAAGTTATGAGAATCACTTTGCCTGTTTTGCCTGGATAAAACAGCTCAGCAACTAAAACTTGATTAACTAAAAACCAATTACCTAAAAAACAATAACTAAATATTAATTAACTAAAAGCCTATATCATCAAGCCCTTTCTGTAAATGCATCTAGAACACTAATTTCAAACTTAGGTGCCTAAACCTAGGGCACCCAAACAAGAGACTGTTAAAAAGTGCTGAGAAGATACAAAGCCCTTTGAAATCAATAGTGTCTATTCATCCCTGAATAAAATTGATTCACATAACCCAAGCAGCCAGAATGAAGCTTAAATCATTCCTACTGAAATAGGCATAGACTGCCTCAACAGAATGGTAACACAGAATGGATGCCAGGAAGAGAATCACAGAATCACAGAATATGCTGAGATGGAAGGGATCCTCAAGGATCACTGAGTCCAGCTCCTGGCTCTGCACTGGACCATCCCCAAGAGTCACACCGTGTGCCCAAGAACCTTTGTCCAAATGCTTGAACGCTGTCAGGCTGGTGCTGTGACCACTTCCCTGGGGAGCCTGTTCCAGAGCCCAAACACCCCCTGGGTGAATAACCTTTTACTAATACTCAACCTAAATCTCCCCTGACACAACTTCAGGCCATTCCCTCAGGTTCTGTCACTGTCACCACAGAGCAGAGATCAGTGCCTGCCCCTCCTCTTCCCCTCATGAGGAAGCTGTGACTGCAGTGAGCTCTCCCCTCAGTCTCCTCCAGGCTGAACAGACCAAGTGACCTCAGCCACTCCTCACACGGCTTCCCTCAAGCCCCTCACCATCTTCACTGCCCTCTTCAGACACCCCCTAATAGTTTAATATGGGCAGATACCAATTTATCTGATCAACAATCACAACGTGGAGCCATGCAGATGAACACAGCACTACAAGAATACTACACTGCTGACTTCTTCTGAGTTACTTTTTCATTTACTCTTTCCTGCAGCATTGTTTCTTTGAATCACCATGCAATGCTAGATATTTGTTTTGCAAGGCCTTAGAGTACATATGTACTTGCTGTGGCAAAAAAATGTACTGCTTTTTTTAAGGAACATTACACAACTTCAAAAAAATCCTCCAATTCTGTTAAGGGGCAGAAATGTTCCTTTTACTTTGAAAAGAAACTTGTAACACAAAATGTTCCAGTATTCATATTAAGAGATAATGGCACTAAGGAAGACTGTAAAATATGCCAATCTTACTTGTTTTATTTTTAGCTATAATATTAAAAAAAAAAAAAAAAAGTATGAAATCATCCTTCCAAGGATTTTAAGGTAATTTTAATCTAGAAATAAACTTGGTATCTTTTTAGACAGGGCTTATTTTTCTAAAATTGGACAATGTATTTCATTTCAACTTTGGTACTGACTGCTTATTTCACTAACACTTCTGAATTAAAAACATGGGTAAACTAATAATCAGTGCTTCCAAACTGAGTAGTCTGCTTATGAAAACTTGGGAATATTTATCCATGAAAAAATTACTAGCTCAGAGTATGATAAAATTGGAACAATCACTACTTTAACTTGGAAAAAACTCCAGAAGATGAAATATAAGTATTAACTAATATTTTTTCCTTTAAGTTACATTATCTGATTGCCTTCCAGTTTTGCGAAACTTTAGTTTAAAAATAGAAGCAAAACAAACATTTTTCCAGTCCTGCCTATCAACAAGCCACAGCATATCATAGTAAAAAATATAATTATCCATGGAATTTTATGTTTCACTTCTGAATAATCATTACTTCCCAAAAACTTATTCTATGTAGGAATTATGGTGTAATACAAAGGGGAATCTGAAACTGATTGTGAAATATTTTAATTACTCCAGACTGGATCTATGTGCCTGTTCGTTTTCTTCTTATATAAGCCATGTTAATAAAATTGATTCATTACTGTTTTATAACCCTTCAGAAAATTGTTATTAAAAAACCAAAATTGTCAAAAACTCAAGAATATTGAGTCATGATTTTAAAACCTTGATTCAATGCACATGTTTAACTTCTGCAGTATAAAAATTCATATTTAGAATAAATAAGTTGGTAAACAGCAAGTCTCCTACTTTCTGCAAAATTAAGATAAACAGCATGAATGCTCCAAACTAATGAATGAATATAGAATTTACTGAAAAATGTCACATTACAGCATAATTTGGACAGGAAACCAAAACTACCTGGATCTCACTTATGCCCCTCCCAAGAAAGTTGCACATTAATGACCTAAGATGCTGCCCTTGGAAGTACTGAACACTTCATCTTCCAGGGTACATTGAGTTTTGAAAGCTTTCAATACCTTGGAAGAAGAATTTTATCTAATGCACTTGCTCAGGTTTTTATTTGTCTACCTCAGACAAGATTATTTCAACTCCCTATTCTATCCCATCCAATACTGTAAAGAAGCTCTACATCCAAAGTATGAGAAAAAAGTCTCAACCACTTCTTACATACTTTATGTACATGCCAAAGACCACAATTATTTACATTATTGCTTTCCTAACTATACTTCATTACTGCTTTCCTATCTATACTTTTATAATTCTGTAAACCTTTATTCATGCACTGCTACTAAGTGAATCATGGTTATGAACCTAAGTTTCCAGGCCAATCTTCTTTATTTATAAAAATTAACTAAATACACTTCCAGGATGCAGCAAAATACAGTAACTTTGGCTTTAAATATTTAAGGCCATTGACATCAGAAGCTGTGTGCTAGGCTGACAGACCAAAAACGCTCTGAAGACTGGAGCACAAAATTAATACAGGACCATCACATCAATACAGTACCATAACAGATGTCAGAAGAAAAGTTTTCTCCACGACTGAAGTTAGAATACTGTATCTATGTATTTACCACATCTTGCAGTTGTTGCTCATTAGTTGTTCAGTGCCATATTTTCATTATCTTCAGAGATTGGATAATTTTATCAATTCAAAGATGACTTCTAAATTTGTCTTCTGGAAATTCTTTTCTCCTATTCCTGTTAATCTCTTTTTGTCTCCGTCTACTCCTTTGTCCTTTATGCATTGCCTTTCCTTTAGCAACTCCCATAGTCAGTCCTTACGATTTGGGGGTTTTTCTAACTTGTTACATATGGGTTCTGATACTCTGCTATTTAAAAACAGTTAAAGCCAAAAAATGCAATCACCATTTCTGTGTATAACCTCTCTTTTTCCTGTTGCAGCTACCAAAGTGGTGATCACACATTTAATACTGGCAAAGATATCACAATTGAGTTTCAGAATTGGCCTATTCTTCAAATTGCTCATCCTCACGAAACACAAAGGTAAACTCTAATTTTCATTCCCATCCCACCAGCTAGCTCTGTAGCTTTACACCCTAAAGATCACCATACATAAAAATGCATCAAAATAACAATTTTCAGCAGCCTGTTAGAGATAGGCTGTTTAAGTAGGAACAGAAGTTCATAACATCTTTATTTCTCTGCTATGATCTTGGCATCTAACATTTTGTGTTCTGGGAAATACCATAAAATGGGATAACAGCGAGGAACACACTTTATACAGCACTCAGAAATGCAGTGGAATTCCTAAAATGTTCATTCCCAGATATTGACTTACATCTATCTTTCCTTTTCATATTCGTTATTAGCATTTGTTGTTCAAACTACTGAAAACAGAGCTTTCAGCAAATAATGGAATGAAAACAGAACAGTGTGTGTTTTATTTTATTTTTTTACTGTTTGCAATATAGATTCCTCTACACTTCATTATTCTCAATAAACTTTCTTCCATTCTTTCCTTATTTTCTGCCTTCCTAATCCCCTGCAACTACAATCCCCTACTTCCTGAGCATTCATGGTTTTTTACCTGTATATTCAGTATTCTACCAACACTGTTCTTTCATCAAAAATTACTGTGTTGTTCAGGACTTCAAACCTTAAAAATGTATCTTTTTCCCAGTTCTTTTCTGGATTCCTCTTGTCTCCATCATTCCCTTCTCTCAATTCAATAAAGACTAGCAGGCAACTATGTTTAAATTTCAATTGCCTACACAGATGAACGTGCTGCACAAGCCCATCTAGAAGGAAAATGAAATTATGAACATTATTTTTAAAATCAAAATATAATTTCCTACCAATCTGCAGTGTAAATCTTGCAGAACTTTCCTGCATCAAAGCCTATGTGATGCAAGCAGTACTGTCCTTCATCCTGGTCCAGAGGAACACAATAAAGCTGCTTCTGTCAGAAATGGAAAAACCATTCCCCATATAACTTCACTTTTTAAAAGCACACACTCCTTGCATCACTCAGTCCTTCCTATGCACGATGCTGGCACACAGAAGAGCTGAGTGAACACTTCCTCCTCCCCTAAGGGCACTTGAAAAGCAGTTTACTGGCTCCCTTTTTTTAATCCACATTTCCTAGATCCATATTTAGGGACCCTACTATGATGTGGGTTTAAAAGCTGGTTTAAAACTTATCAGTGTAACTTTGTCACTAATCTCCCTTCTTCACCCCTACCCAAATCAACTGAACAAAAATGGAAAACAAACTGTCTCTAGCAGTATTGCCACATTCAATAACTCTTTCAAAATGTTCTGGGCCAAAACACTTTGGTCACTGGTGTGTCAAAATAAGACATATTTCTAAAATCTAACTTTAATCTAAAGTTCAAAGCCTTCAGCACTATTGTTTTTGGGTTTTTTTCTTAATGGTTATGTAGCACATTACATAATTTGACTCAAAACACCTGCCCAAGCAGGTAGAGTGCCCAAGCTTTGATGTCCTCAAAGACAAAGTGAAGCTGTAAGAATTTATCCATTCAGCTCACAGAGCTCAAGGAGAGCCTCTGAAACTGCCTTTATCCACTGTGCCTTAGAATAAATCCTGTCTTACTACAAGCATGCCAGAGCAAGTTTTAAAGCTATTCAATTTTTGTTTTCTCTGGGTATATATAAACATCTTATTTTGCACACTACATTAATTTTCTTAAGGATTGTGGTGCTAAAAGCCAATGAAGAAAACACAGAAAATACTGATAGATTTCTTATTGAAATACAGAGGCATCAGAACTCTCTTTAAAGAATGAAAAGAAAAAAGAAAAAAATGGGAAAAAAAGCTTTCAGCATGAGAATTTATATTTACAATTTACAAAATTTTTCACTACAACAACAATATTCATGTAATTTAATCCTAAACCACATATGCTGCTGTAAACCATATATCTTTTGTGTGCTTTATAGCATCCAAGAATTCTGAATATACAACTGTTAAGAGAGAAGATGTACACAATACCAAAGTATTCTCACAGCTTCCTTTACCATGTAAAGCTGTTCCCAAATAGATAATTTTACTGATGCACATTATAGAAAGCATCTTTCATTGGAAACACTTCAAACAAGGAAAATACCACAAGAGAGAAGGCTACTGCCTCATACATTGCAGTGATATGACCTCTTGACCGCAAGTTTTTTGTATGTCTATTACAAAAGGCTCTTGACACCTGTCATTTTCAGAGATTAATAATTTTTTTTTAAAAAAAGCCCTATAATAGTGTTTGAGCTGAAACACGTGAAATCAGATGCAGTGCAGTACACTATAGCTATTCCTTTTAACCCTTTTCCCCCATTCTATCAGTTTTAATTTTGGCTTCTTATTACAAATTTTTACAGATAGCAGAGCTGTTGTATTAAAATTCACCTCTTTTTTTGAGTGGCTTCAGAGCAGAAATGTTACTTTAATTTAAATTTTAGTTTCATGAGAAACTCTTCTATAAATTTGATATGCACAGCCAGATAAAATTGCCTTTTAATTGATTGCTACGACTTCATAACGTGGACTTCATACAATTTCAGTACAGGTACAGGAAGGCATTGCTGGTAGGAAGGATTTCCCAGTATTTATGTAGGACTACACAATCCCTAAAAAATAATGCAGAATAAAAAATTATCTACCAATAATTATTTAATTACTTGAATTATTTAAATACTTGAAACATGGAAGTTTTTCTTTGTTTGTTTTGTTTTGCGTTTAGTATTGTAAACATTTCTTTTTGTTTATGTCTCACATTAAAGTCTCTTGGTATGAATCAGAATATCAATAACACATGCCTTTCTATACTATCATTTCAGTCTGAATTTTACCTCCTCAGGTTGGTTGCTGCAGTGTTTTGTGTCTATAAAAAACACCAACTGAGTGTCTGATAACTCCTCCATATGGGAAGCATGGAGGACAACCAACCCACGTGGCAGCAGTCCTGAGAGGCTTCTACATCCAAATTACTACAGGTTGTTCAAATTATGAGAGATCATACATCTGAGAGGCATTACAGTATCATGGCTGCATGACATGAAGTTTTACACTGATTTGCACAGTTCCTGTGACAATGTTCACAGCTTCTACCACAGAGGCATTAACCTCATGCAGGCAAAGAACCACAGTAATAAACCATGCAGTGCTGAAGAATGGCAACTTAAAAATATACTTAATTCACTGTCACACATACACTGTGATTGTAAATGCTTTTAAAAGTACATTGCACTAAATGTATTTGGGCAAATGCATTATTGACATAATGTCTACTTCTTTATAAACTGAGTACATTTTCCTGGGAAAAAGAAGGCATCACTGGGAGGATGCAGGGAATACTGCAAGACTGCAATAATGAAAAAGCACTTCACAAAACATGATCCAGGCCATACATTTTCCCCTTCTCACTCCATCCCGTCCCTTGTAAGGAGGAAATGCTTAGAAGGTCCTTTTTCCCAGTCTGCTGCTCACTGCTCAAATCCATTCCATCCTCCAGCCTCCCCCATGTTGCAGCTGCTTCCCTTCAGGTTCTTCTATCTTTGCTCAACCCCTATAGCTCTTCTTCCCTTTAGGTCACCTCCCATCAACCCACCACCCAGCAAGTGGTCCCCTCACCTTGCCTTAACTTCCCAGACCACTTACAGATACTGAGGTCATGGATGACAGCCACTTCCCAGCCCTGCCCTGTAGCTGAATGAGTGCGGTGTGACACGTTGGTGAGACGTGCCAGGGCAGCTCGCTGCTCGCAGGTTCCCCGCGCTCGGGGACTGGAGGCACTGCCACACAGGGGATCTTTGCAGGAGCCATTTGCTCATCTCCTACAGCTTCAGGCTGACCATTTGCCCTGCTAAGAAGGAATCTCTTGAGGTTTGCTGGCTTGATGGCTAACCAAAGGAGCACAATACAGTCCATGTATTGTGCTTGCAAGATCATGGAAGTCTAGTTCCCTCTGATGGCTACAGAGTCAGCCTGGGGGAGCTGACTCCTTGAGGGACCCACGGCCTTCCGAAACATCTTTGTAAGAGCTGCCTTTAAAAATATCTCAAGTGCCACTTTGCACTGCTTCATGATCTAGAAACCAGATAAACCTCAGAAATGAGGACTCATTTGTTACACCAAAATAACAGAGCAAGTGTAAACAGGTTTTCCATTCTACAAGGTAAATCAACCCACTCTTCTAAAGATGAGTTGAAGCAGTTCCCAGACCAGTCTGCTACCTATCCAACTTACTGTTTGGTTTTGTTTTTTTTTTTGTTTGTTTGTTTTTTTGTTTTGTTTTGTTTTGTTTTTTTTTTCGTTTCTTGTTTTTTTTTGTTTTTTTTTGTTTTTTTTAATAATTGCTAAACTAATAGTGTATCACATTCACTGAAAAATGTGGAAGAAAGAATCAGCTCTTGTTTAGCACAATGTATTTGTGTCAGGTAAAGATAATGTACTTTTAAAGACTTGTGATATATTTATCAAGAGCAGTGGAGGTGGGGAGGAAGCTCCAAAAGGGTTGTTCTGGTCCCTTGTCTATCCATTTTATATTTTTGTCTTATTTGGTTATGTAACAGGATTGACTGATTTAAATCAAATTATTTAAATGACCAGTTTTCATGGCAATTTATACTGGAATGCAGGAGCCCTTGATTTAAATAGTAGATTTTAAATCTTGTTTTGTATTTGCCTAAGCAGAAGTTCTTTGTCACTGACTCATTGAATGATTAGGCTAGGCTGCTGCTCAATAAAACAGGAGCTCTTACATGAAATTAGTTCTTTCATTTTGCTGTTATGAAATGCACATTTTAAATCCTATTTTTTTACCTTTAATGAATTTGAATAAATTTTTTGTTTAGAAAATAATATTGCTTTAATTTTTATCTTTTTACTTCATTGAGATGGAAAGTAGATTCAAAGCATCATTTAAAAACTATTCTGTATTTATTAGATTATTAAACTATGTAAAGTTTAGTCATTTATTATACAAGGACTATTTTATGCTCATGTGTAAACTGATCGATAGTTTCTAGTAAGCAGAGGGTTCTTTTCTAAAGTGGCATACATTACATACAGACACATACAAAAATATCCTCCTACATTTTTTAAAATGAAGAATATAGCCAGGAAAATAATCTGGAAAAGGAAAACCATTTAGATTGACCATTGGATTTTTCACCCTTGATTTAACATGTACATTGAGAAACAACAGAAACATGTTCCTGGGAAGCATGCATATATTTCTGCAGTGAAAAACAGGTAAGTACTAGCATTCACTCTAATTAAAAGCATTTTGATGATAGACACTTAAATGGATGACAAGGCAACAATTTCACAAAGAATGACTAAATTCAGAAATTTAACATGCCTTGCTTTGATTCTGACAGCAATTAAAAAAGCCTAAGCCTTTTTTTCATTGAAATTTGAAGATAATTTACGGATGCAACAGGTCTGTTTTATCTATTTTAATTCTTTTAATGGGCTGCAGTAGATTTAGGTCTATGTAAGTATTTTCACACTTTAAATGCTAAATTTAAGCTAGAATATTTGCAAAAGAAATCCATTCTAATGTAAATAACTTAAATCAGAATTTTATAGGTATATATATTTTTCCATTAATATTAGTTCAGATCCAACTCACCTTGAAGTCTGGATAGTTAAAGCTTGAGATATGTTGAAGGTTATATCTTTAAAGAATGCTGTGGCATTAAGTGGTATTAATTTTAATCCTTCTACTGTTTTGTAACACAGAAGAAGTACAACATGCAAAACTATAAATTTTACCAATGAGTTTAATTATTTATGCTAAATCCAGTAACCCTTAAATAAACTACTTGTGTAATTAAGGATGTCAGGATGAGGGCAAAAAATTGGAAGAAGCTAACTGTGTTGCTTGAACATATGAAGCAACATTGCTATATGTTAAACATAACATTTGTCTTCAGTATGACCTTGTAATTTTATGTCTGTAAAAAAGGATCCTTAAATTATATATTTCAGAAATACACAGGCTTTTATTCCTTGAGTCCTGTTAAGTTATTATCTTTACGTCAGTTAAGCTCTTTAAGTATATGCTTAATTTTAGGAATGTATTACACATTGTCTATTAAACACAGCAGCTAAACATGTGCTTATGTCCTCTTCAATTAAGTAGGCTTGCTCCCTAAAGCACTTTCAATGTAAATTTATTGTGTTAAATTTATGTTTTTCTTGTTTCTACTGTTATGCATCTCCTACTGTTTCTGCTGTATGGCACAGTTCCAAATGTGTTATAAGATTCAGTGTTAGCTGACGCTAGCTACCCAACTCTAATATTAGAGCTTACTGGCCAAACACAAAACAAATCCATGGTGCCAAGGTATTTATCATAAACATATTATTACTTTCATTTTTCACAACACTAGATACAACTGAATGCTTAAAAAATTGACAATGAAATTTTTAAGATCTGGGAGCACTGTTCACAGCCTTTTTTTGTGCAAGTACTTCACATAAACTGTATCACAGAGTTTAAATAACACTAATTAAAATTCTGCATTCAGTATACATTTCTGAACTTGATAAAATTTGGCTTTGCTTATCTTGCATTTCTCAGAGTTCTACCACAACAGAAATCATATAGAATATGCTTTCTAAACTATATTTTATGATATTAAAGTTGATTGAGTTGGATTTTAAAAATAAGAGAGTTTAGGCTAGGTATTATGACCAAATTTGAGCAAGAATTATTTTATTCTCAGTCTCCTACATTTAATTGGTCCCTCTTCGTTCATTTAGAGTAATGAGGAAGGGAGGCATGTTAACACACCGGTTTTCTGCAGATAATTTGGTAAGTGTAGTATCTATACCATGCTGAAAAACAAGATGCTTTCTCCCTCTGTGAAGAGCCCAGCAGCGCAGTGAGAAAGGTGCCAGTGGTCAGAGGTGGATAAAAGAACAAGGAATCAACAGGAATGAAGGCTGTAAATGGGGAAGCTGGGGCTGCAAAAACAGTGTTTCAAAAGGGATGAATGGGTGGGGGCTGTAAAGAAGTGGGGAGAGTCATTTGAGAGACAATGTGATGTAACGTGGAAGAGATGTAAGAAATGGAACGGAGACAGCATCACTGGTGGGAAAGATGGTGCTGGATGCATCACAGGCCACCAAAGGGTGCTCTGCTTACAACAAATGTGGATGTTCC
Source organism: Pyrgilauda ruficollis (assembly GCF_017590135.1). Classification (NCBI taxonomy): domain Eukaryota; kingdom Metazoa; phylum Chordata; class Aves; order Passeriformes; family Passeridae; genus Pyrgilauda; species Pyrgilauda ruficollis. Next base: position 2,941,907 of record NW_024524044.1, on the reverse strand, counting down.
CAATGCAAGTCTCTTCTCTTTTGAGGGATCCAGAGCTTCTTAACCTTCAGTTTCCACTCCAAAATACTTCTTCCTTCTCTGGTCTCTGCCTAGTAGAGCATCCAGTAAAATTCACAGCTTCTAGTCTTTTCCAATAACCCACTCCTGCCTTCTCTTTTGCTCCCAAATACAGGAACACTATTCTTTCTCTCTATATAAATTACAGAAAATTATTTAAAACCTTGAATTTTCCTAATACCAACCCACTAAAACAAATTTAGGAAACATTAATATTGATTGCCACTGAAAGCCATAATAACATTTTACATAGATGTGTTTCCTCTGCATTTTCATATTTACCAGGAAGGCAGTGAATGCCTTACAGTAACTATCATGTTTGAGTGACTTACCAGAATTTTAAGGATTCATACCAAGAGGAGAGGGATAAGATACTACATCAACTTACCCATTTTTCTTGGTTTTCTTTGTTACGTGAATGTCTTAGAATATATTCTGGAGAACAGATTTAATGTAATATTTCAGGGTTTGTTCTATCTTTGACATTTCAAAGGACATCTGTGAGTATGGCAGTATGTTTCTAATTCATGTATGATCTTAAACTAAAACTTTGAGAAACATATAAGACTGTGAACGGTTAAAGGCTAATATTAAATACATTTCTAAAAGAAAAGAAGCATTATTTGTGTATCTCATTATCGCATATAATTTAGATACAGCCTACCATCTTCCTGATGCTCTCACAAGTAATGATAGAACTGTACCTATTTGCTAAATTATATGAATCCCAAAAGTAACTGTCTCACGAAGTTTCACCTATTTTTTGTGTATGCTTCTTAAAATTCCATTAAATCCATAAATGTTTCAATTTACTCAGGATTTTGGACAAATACTTCAGACACGATTAAAACAATACATAAATCTCTTAGTTAATTAGTATTAATTAGTTAATACTAATGATGTATTTACTGCACATCAGTTATTCCAAGGATACGATAAGACGATATTAATTCCTCAGACGGAGCTATGTTCACCTCTGTAGCATTGCCAGTCACTCTCCTGAAAATCCAGGCTATGAAGAAAGAAGTAAGGAGCAGCAAATTTTACATGGGTTCTATCCTTCATTTCAGACTGGAATGAAAACTTCCTAACATGATTGCTGCCATGTCAAAACACTGATGTAAACAGTATGTATTTTTAGGACCCTAGAGATGCTTTTTTGTTATGAAAGAAGCAAACGTATTCCTTCTTCCAAAAAATTTCTGCTTCATAATGTGTTAGCTCTTTCATATCTGAAAAGACCTGGGAGATGTTGTGATTCAGGACAAATATATACACTCACTTGTAAGGTCTCTGCATTACAACATTAGATAATCATGTTCAAATTGTTTTTCTCTTTAGTGCTAGAAGTAACAGCTCAAGCACACTGGGGTTCCTACTCCTTTCTTTCCAAGTTCACTATGTAAATCAGACAGACAGCATCTTGTATAAGGCAGTGTTTTATAGTAACCCTGACACATCTTTCATGCTACCTGCATTTTGTTTCCTGCATTTTTTTTTTCTTTTTGACCATTACTGTCCTAAAGGAGAACTAACTGAGATAAATGACTATTAGAAACAATCCATTCATAAATCAGGACAGTCTTCAACAGAACTTTCAGTGTATCTTGCATCTCAGATCCACCAGCACGAGATCTCTGCCTGCATTAATGCTGTCTGCATCAAATCACAGGCTCTATTGCTAACTTTATTTACTTGCACATCCAAATTGAAGTCTGGGACTGGATGGCTCCTTATGGCCTGTATGATTTAAAAGAAATAGAAGATAGGCTGCTCTTTGCAATTTCTCCTGAGAAAACTGATAGCAAAGCCTCAAAGATCAACGCAAGATGAACTCTTTCTGTTTCAACAAAACAATCTATAGAAGAATGAAGAAGAGGCTGAAAGCATGGAATCACTTGAAAAAAACAACTTTTAGATAAAAAAACCAAAACAAAAAAAGTAATAACCAACAGTTTCTGACACGTGTTGGAGGTGCACAGTACAAAATCTGGCATGATGCAGGGCACCAAAGGATGGATTGATGCTGCACCTGGAAAAATAACTTGTGAAGGGAAAGCCTTCTTATTTACCAGAAAGCTTTGCTACAATTTTTTGTACTTTAGGATATAATTAAAAGGATTAATGAAACAAAACACAAGTTTTATTATTTATAGGGTACCTGGAGATACAGCATAGAGAGACCAGCTGTCTTTCTTTCCTTTTTCATTTTGATAAAAGAATTTCAAAGAAAGATCACTCTTAGATAACAAATTAATTTTACAGGTTGAACACTTTCAAATGTGAAAACTGCAGTACAGTTTAAAGCACAGTTATACTCTTGCACACTTTGGAGAGAGGCAACTGATGAACCTCAACAAGAACTTTAACAATGTAAGTATATAAAAAGACCATATAGCCTAAAGAGAGGAACAAACAAAACCTGCATGGATTCTCCTTGAATCAATGTGTGAACCTTGACAAATATCAAAGAGGTTAAATGTTTTTTGCTTGATTTATGAAACTAGCATATGCTAAAATCACATGTACTTATACCCTGCTCATATGCACAGATGTCATACATACATGTTGCAAACCACACACTGACAGGTTGACATTGCATCATCCTAAAGATCCAGCTATTTGGACAATTTTGATCAGGTGCATAATATAGGGAATTTCACAACAAATGCAACAAAAAAAAATTAGTTACTATAGCCTCTACATATAAGGGAACACATCTATAATGCACCCACTGCTGTGACTGTGGTAAAAGCAGACGAACTTACCTGAGCTAAATTTTAACTAGGTCAGTCGACACTGGTAGTGACAGACCTAACTCAGGGTAAACTATGAAGTAAAACAGTGCAGGTAAATATACAGGTAGTTGAGATTTTACTGTGCTCTACAACACTGCAGATACAACACTAGCAGCACACAGGAATGCTAGTTTAGTTAGCTCAGAAAAAACAGCTTCACAAGGAAGTTACACCTTCTTCTTGACTCTATCCCTTCTAAGCAAACCAAAGAAAAAGACAGGCTTTACAACACAACCTACATCTTAAGTCCAAAAAGTGAATTTCTTCCATGGGTCAATCTATTTTGTTAAGTTCCTCCTGAAATGACTTAATATTGCCATATTCAGTCTTTGATTTTGAGCAGACATATATCCATTTTGATGGAACATGACATGATGCTGAGCTCCTTGGATTTGGGTAGCAATTCATCACTCCTATCCTCAGATTTTTTTGGTCACAGTTTAATAATACAGACTCCAGTGGCAACATTTGGTCTTTACAAAATTGTTATATATGTCTTAGCTAGACAAATATTTTTGGTAAGAATTTCAATGCGATTGGGACTTGCCTGTTAATTTGTGTCTTAAGACTGCATTTCCAAGTATTTTGTACATAATTACACACTGCTCTAAGATCAAAACATCCATCTTCTCAAAAAAATTTCCTTTATAAACTAGAACAGCCACAGAGAGATTCACTTTGCTAGAGATGGAAAGATTAGTATGCACAGGCATCAAGCTTGATGGAGAAAAATCCACAGAAGTAGAAGTTTGTGAGGCCAAGATAGACAGATGAGTAAGGGTAAAGGTGAAGGGAGCACAATGAAAAACTGAGCCAAAAATGACAGATACAAAGCAAGCAGAAAGGATGAGAGAAAGGAGACCCCATGGAAAAAAAGCCAAAGCCAGCAGGTGGAAAAATGCACTGGGAATAAGAAGAGGTAATCAGTTTACAGATATAAAAGAAATTCTCAGAGCAATAAAACAAATAGTAACTTAGAGGTCAGTACAAGAAGCATCTATGGCCTCTTATTTAAAGCAGCCTACTCTGAGCAATGTTTTATTGCTACTATCCCTTCAAGACAGGACATATTAGTTTCTCTTTTATCTCTAAATCTAACATCAAACTTGAATTATTATAAATGGCAATATGTAAACAATTCATACCATGCAATATCATCATCATCATAATAAATTCTATTAAGGCTTAAACAGCCCTATGACTGCAAAGACTCTACACAAACTAATGCAAAGTGACTACAAAGTAATTTCAAGCCTAGTAGGCACACTCAGAAATGTAAAATCCATCTATTCAGATTCTCTTACGAAGAGAAGCTGCCCAATCTAATTCCTACAAATCACACTTAGCTTCAAAAGGATCTTCAGATTGTATTCTGATAGCTTAAAATATTTGAACAGTTGTGTTGGAGAGGAGGTACAGGGCATTTGTTTCTTTGACTGGCATACTGTGGGATATTTTAAATTTTCAATACAACTGACTGTTTCTTTGTAGATTAGTTTGATGCCCACGGTACAGAATTGATGAACCAGTACACGTCCTAAAATTAGTTATATACTTTGCAGGGCCCTCTTTAAACATTTATATACATTCAAATTCTGCTTCTTTGTGTTCTATGATCCCTAAAGAAAAACCAAATCATACTGATTACATTCTCTATGCAGATAAAAGTCATTCTTTATGGAAATAAATACATTAATTAAGACATAAGAAACAGGACATTAAGAAATATCTCTTGTACCAAATAGTGCCTCTTGTATTTCTTGTACCATCAATTTAAAAAAACTATTTCTTCTCTTATACACTTCACCAAACTAATTTCACACTAAAATCAATTGATTATTTAATATAAAATCATATGTGTTTATAAATACACATATGGTTGGTTGGGGAACATTTTTGTTTCCTGTCACATTATCTTCCTCATCTTCTTCCACTGTGTTGATTAGATGACATATGTTTTTAACAGATTTACACTACATTGTTGTTCTGGTGCTATATCCTGTGTTGTCCTCCAGCTCCATTGGTCAAGCTATATGATGGCACTTCCTTCTCATCATTATGAGATTTAGCACCATGAAACTTCATAAGAAGTTAAGCTATTCTCCAGCTTTCTTCAATATTCTTTTTGGTGATCTCAGCTTCACTCTTGTCCTCAAAGATAACATTTAAATCAAATTATTTTCAATAACCTAGATCTCTTGGCACTGCTAATGTTCCTATCCATCATTTCTGTTTTGGCCAAGGTTATTTAGATCTTTCTTTCACCTGACTGAAAGTGAGAAATGTTTCTCACTGGGAGAGACCCCTCAGACACAACTTTAGAATTATCTCCCTACAGCTATGTCCTCTATTTGTCTTCATTGCCCATTTTATCATCTTTGACCCTGAACTTTTAGTCCCTTCCCATAATTCTCACATCTGTGAATGTCCTTACAACTACTTTGAAGTTAATAGATTATGAACCAAGTCTAGAGAAGAGCACTTTGGCCTCACCCCTTTTGAGGCTTTCTTCACAACTTTGTTTCTCTAGCTTAAAAGCCTGGCAGTAAATGCCACATACTCCTCAACCCCGTTCTTGGTTTTCAGGAGACCAGAGCATGCACAATACCCTCATGTCTGCATTCATAGTGATGATGAAGTTGGGTAAGTACGTCATTAAATCCTACTTACATACACACCTGAATATTTCAAGGGTTAATTTTATCTATTTATTTTTATTTTTCCATGGACTAAGTCCAGTTCTTCACATAGCTTTTATCTTTCTTTATAATTCCAACTGTTCCTGTCACTCATCTAGTAACTAAGTTTTCTGGTGCTCTTCCATTCTACATTACCAATTCTACCCGCTTTTCAGCTACATGAGCAATTTCATTTTTCCTTGTTTTAAAGACTATAGAACAGAGGAAGGATTAATAAATGAGACAGCTGCTTTTCTTACTTCAGCCCTGGCTTTTGGTGTTTTGTTTTATTCCCTGCGGCATGATGCTGCCAATAAACTGACCTGTTCAGGCACTGACAGGAGGTCTCCAGGTGGAACAGCTACAAGACCTTCAAAACAGGTAGTAAAGGAGTTCCAGACATTAGACAGACAAGAATCACAGATCCAGTCAGGAAAAAACAGCATGAGGAGAGGCCATCAAGACTTAGGAAAATCAAATCTCCATTAAAGAACACTCTTGAAGGTCAGGTACTGGGCATAAAAGTAGTAAATTGGGATAAGAATTAAAATTTTTGTCTTTGATTGATTTAATCAAATTGGCTTTATATAACATTGTTTTTATTTAATAAAACACTTTATGGTATCACTAAAAAATTAAGTAACAATGACAATTCTATTCTGAGTAAAACCATTTTATTCCAATTTAAACAATAAAGTCAGTAAAGTTGAACTTTAGAAATCCACTAGAACTCTTCCACACAATGGCAAGGACTAATTACTAAATACTATATGACAACAATAATTCATAAACACATATTTTCTGACTTTTTATCTGAATTATAGGATTTTTTCTTTCTTTACCTGTTGTAGTATGAACACTACCTAGCTTCTAAACACCACTACAAAGGAGATCAGGCATGAAATGGTCATAAGTATTAGTTTCCAGTAGATTTCACTTTTCTTTTTCAAGCTACAGCTTGACATTTTGCAAAATCCCTGGAGACCAAACAGTGAAATCGAGTTACTGCAGGAGTGAACTGTAAATTCCATGAAACCATGTAATATATCTTAACACAGATGGACACAGTACATTAAAATAACTGTGGATGATAATAGAACAATACCATCTGTTTTGTCTGGGGAAGACAACGCA
>NW_024524044.1:2922740-2930240 GCF_017590135.1 Pyrgilauda ruficollis | reverse complement strand
TTCTGTTGTGTCAAAGTTTCCAGACAAGTGTCACATATTAAAAACATCATTTTAGAGAATTACTACAGTGACAATAATAAAAGCAACCATCATTTTCCTCTTAATTCGTATTTCAAAAGGCATCTGTTAAAAAACGGGGGGAGGGGGGGGAAAGAAACAGAAAAAGGAAGAAGAAAAGCAAAAGCAGCACAAAGCTATTCCCGTTATCTGAAGGACATCCTACTGTATGTTTACTAGTGTTTATGTTTCACATCAACATATTTTATAGAAGGATTCATATGCCTAACTCAAGCTGTATTTAAATCCTATGGTGCAGACCCTACCATAAAACGCCTCTTGAGTCCTATTAACTGTACCCATGGTTTTACTTTGCCTGTCTGCTTATTTAAGATCTAATCACAATTTTGAAGAAAAGATTGTCACTTCTAAGCCTGTCCCCTCAGAACCTGTCTGTTATTAGTACTCAACTGGATATTTTCATCTTCAGTTGTAATTCTCTGTGGTCTTTGCAAATGCTATCTACTGGAATCTCTGGCTGTATGGACAAATTGGCTACACATGCCTAGGACTGCTACTTTGAGAAACATGTAAGTGGCACATTATTCTATTAGCATTTTTGTGTTTTAAAGTACTTCACTTAAATTTAGTTTCCTAAACATATTCACCAATTTGATACACTCTTTCTCAACAAAGATTTTAAAATTCTGTTATAATCTGAACACCTGAATAAAGATGATGGCATTATTTTTAATGAAAACAATATCAAATTTTTATATTTATTTATATGTATACGATTTTATATGAAAATAGTATAAAAATACAAGGTATATATATATATATATAATCATGTATATAGAGAGAGGTAGAAACCTGCTAAGAACATAATGAAGACACTGAAATCTGTATTTCTTCAGACTGGCATACTGTAAGTGCTCAATTGCTAAAACAGAATATACATGAATTTGAAGCAAGGCACAGATTTAAGCCTTAACAACTTCTCATATTTCAATCTGTAACTATTTCCTTCTTCCACATTTTCTGTCACTATTTAAAATATTTAACTGTAAATTTAGCTAGTGTACACTGCTTAATTCAGCACTAAAAATTGTTCAATTTTAAGAGCTATTATGACCTGCTATTTCAGAGGCCCATGCACATGCAATGTATCTATCATGTTAAAACATGTTTCTATAAAACAGCATTTTTATAATAGTTTACCTAAGAGAAAACAACTTTCCTTCCATTAATGTAATACCTGATGTTGAAAAGAAAAACCTCAGCAATTAAAATTAAGGGTTTGAATACCAAAGGTGCTGAGTGGGCTCAGCAAATGAAAGAATGAGGCAGCAAAGACTTTCAGGAGTTTGAAGCAGGTACAGGGCACTCTGCAGAATCAGACCCCGATTGTTTACCAAACAATTTGGGCTTCACTGCATTAGTACTGTGTTCCCTGATGGTGAGGCAGCTCCTTAGGCAGAAAAAGTAGGAGTTTTGTTTGTTCAGGTTTTAAAAGGAAGAGAAATCTTACAGTGACAAAAAATTAATGGATTGCATCTTGTAATTAGGTGGTGTCAGCAGCCAGAGTATGGTTGAATTTTACGGTTTTAAACACAACAGTAGTTTCTCCATTAACTTGTTGGGAACACAAAGAGACAAATTTTAAAAATATCATTTTAAAATGTGAAGGGAAACAAACCTGAAGAAAAGCTGCTTCTTCTCTTTTCCCATGTTTTCAAAATTACACATCCATATTACAACTCACACACGCGCAAGCACACACAGACAGGAACACTGTCTTTTTTATTTAAGTGCTTTTGAACTAACCGGCATTTTTTAATTACACCTGTGACAGCAAAGTGTCTTTATTGAGAAAAGTCACTCTGGTTCCTTCACTAGGGTCCCTTCGCTGCCCAGCTCCGACTTTGGCACAATTCATCGCAAGCAAAGCAAAGTCTCAAGTAATGTGGCCCTCTGGTGGAAAAGCCCGCACCACGTCCTGCCCGCCCGAATCGCACAGTAAACTAACAGCTCCTGAAAACATGCACTGCAAGGCTTCGGCACAACTTTCATAAATACGCAGCGGGATTTTAATCACCAGGCAAGCGTGGTGGCATGCAGCCATATCAGCAAGATGTTGCTGCCACAAGAACGGGATCCTTCCCTTTCAGCATTATCGTGCACTACAACAACAACAAATAATGCCCCATGCCCTTCGCTTCCACGACACTCCACATTCAGCACACACCAAGGGTCTGCAAAAAGGTCCCCCTCTGAAAACAGCCCTTCATTTGTTTAAAAACAAACAGGAAACAAAACAAACTTACCTGCTGTTGTTGCAGATGCAGCAGTTCTACTGTGCTTACTTCAGTGCTCGTGTCACCACTTGATCTTCCATCTCTGCTGCCAGCATCTAATTGGCTGCTTAGAGTGCTCATTCCATTTTGATTCATTGAACTGTTGCTTATTGTCTCTGTCGCAGATTCCTGCATCATGACTTAATACCTAAAAGTGATTAAGAAGTATCAATTAACACACGCGTTACACCTTCACACTTCCATTATCAAGATGTCCCTCTCTGCCAATTACACAGACAGCATCTTTAGAAGAAGAAAAAAGCCTCGCAGAGCCGTTTACCAAGAAATGCAATGCAAACTCTGCTTTCATACAGCTGCTAATCACTGGAATTATGATTTCTATAAGCAAGCTTTGTGTGCTTACATTTAACGGCCAAAATAACACACCATGCACGCAGCATGGTCAATAGCATTTATGAACGACTACGTTTTAAAGTCTACCTATAAAACCAGTTTAAGTGAAGGCACGATTTCACACACTGCTCTATATTTCCTATTATCTAGCTTTGACAACCATGGATGACTATACAGCCTTATTTAAAATATTCACTATCTTGATTCTGTCAGAATTTTACAGCATATCTTATGCAAGGCTGTTGTTTAATGATGCACAGCTAATCATACAAAATTAAAATTTTGTAAGGGTGTTACAAATCATATGGTATCAACCAATGATAAATAGTATAATGGGCTTCTCCTTTTTTGTGACTAAATAAAATTTTGCCTCGGAGGCATTTTAAGAAAAAGCTCCTGCTGCAAACACGTCAGATATTGCCTATTTTTTTAATCAAACGCCTGATATTCATTTATTTTTCTGACATTTAAAACATTTAATACTGTCCTTCCTGGGAAGTAATTAAGCTTATGCATGAGCAGCAATCAAACTGTTCACTTGAAGATGACTTAAAACTCAATTTTAACATAGGCAAATAAATGAAAGATATAAAATTAATTTTCCAGGCATGTATTAGATATGAAAGCTGGAAATAAAATCTATCAAGAATATCACTAATGATTGTGCTAAAAACAGCATAAATTATGCATATTACCTTCTCTACAGTAATAAATGTTTTATCATTTTCACTGCATAAATATACTGTACTTTCAGGATAGCAATGAGATGTCCTGCCAAGATCAGTTGAAATCTTTGCAGTAAATAAAGAACCAACGTGCCCTTACAAACCAGAATTTCAAGGCGCATTTTGTATCTGTAATATGGAAAGGTCAGCGTCTCTTCTCAGAGCCACCAAAGTCCTCTCCTGCTCTTGCAGGGTCAGAATGCAGCTCCCTTCCTTCATCCTCACTCCCGACCTACTGACAAGAGCCCTCACAACAACCTGGCTGAGCTGTGATTTTAAAAATCACCTCTGAAGGGAGAGGGATGTGTAAGCAAACTGGGGAAAGGAAACAAAGCTTGCTGTTTAGCTTAATGATTTAACTTAGCTATTTTCTCCCTTGCAAAGTATGTGCAACTGCCTTTCCTTTAAAAAAAAAAAAAAAGGCAGGAAAAGGATCATTACAACTTCAACTATCTGCACGGGATATTAATTAAAATGCAGTATGAGTTACCACAAACAAGCTCCTATGAGATAAAGTAAAAGTATATATTGTGTGAAAAATGTTAAAATAGCAAAAGATGAGTTATTTAAGGATGGTCTGGTCAGAAATAAACAGGATGCAAAAAGCCTAAACACAAACAGTTAACATAAAGGAGAGCAGCTGTTATAGCCCAGTAAACAACAGCAGCACCAGATGTGTTTATGAAGAAACAGTCCTCCTAAAACACTTATGAACATCAGCAAAGAAAAATAATAGAAATGGAAAATGTGATACAAGCAGTGATGAATTTTACAAGGCAAAAACAAAGCTAATACTCTTTTCTGAGATTAGGCAGCTAATAAGTATTCAAATTAGGCATAAATTTTACATGTACAATGTTTAAAATATTCAGAGAAAAGGGTCTGATTGCCCTTAGTAGTTATATGAAAATTCTAATGCGGATATGCCACAACAGTGGAAGCAGACAGCCCGTTCCGATTTTTACAATATTTACTTTCAATAAAAGGACGTGTATATCAGAGTGGAAATTTATTTGAAACTTCATCAGCTGTATCGTTACAAGGATTTGGAAATTTGGGAAATTCAAACGTTAATCCTCTTTCAGTGAAACAAAGATTTAACCAACAGACAGGTTCATCTTTTACAAATTCAAACATTAGACAATAACAGTGGTACATTTAGCCAGGCACATTAAAAGGGCAAAGGGGGGTAAATGTTAGATAACCAAAACATTACAAAACACCCAGAAATGTAATAAATAAATACACCATCCCTCCTATTTTTACATCTCTCTGACTGTTTCATTACAATTAAAAAAGAAGGGTTAAATGTCTTCCAGTTCATATTAACCAAAGGGTTTTATATCTTGTGGATTTTGTATCCTCACAAAGCCCCAGAGTGTAGTTCAGGCTCTACATTTAAAGTTAAAGTGCCTGTGAGCCAGCAGAATAGGCTTTAATATAACATGACCAGTAACACTAGTCTGGCAATAGAAAACAACAAACCCGATCCAACAGCTGGGTACAGACAGAATGAAACTACAGAGTAACAATACTAGAAAGGGCAATTTATTTGGAAGTGAAGTGGAAGAAACACTGAAGTATTTCTATGAAGATAAAAGAGACCGTATAATTTTATGTTAAAAATAAAGTGTGGGGGGTGATTCTCTAGTTTTAAAATGATATTTTTAAGAACACTAAAACTTTGGCTAGAGTAATGCACTGTGCTGATTGTCCTCAGCCCCCTCCTCACCGTCAGCAACTGAAAAAGGGCTGCTAGAGAAAGCAAGAGCATAGAATCTTTTTCCCTTTTCTTTTGCATAGACGTACATATATACGTGAGTCTACACACGTGTGTATGTACTATCAAAAATTTAATCCTCTAAATCCTCACAAATTGAAGCACTGAAAACATCTAAACAAGGATGATTTCTAATGTCTATGTATCAGTATCAGCTATTGGTAGCAAAATAATTTGAACCTGCAGCATCTCACTGAGCAAACTAATGTACTTTTTTTCTTGTTTTTACAAGAGCAGTGCAGATTGTTACCAAAATAAGCATAAATAAACACAAAGGAAACAGACAGGTATCAGCCAGATACTAAGGCTGTAAGTTTGGAAATTCAAATAGGACAAGAAAAAATATACAGGTCCCTGTTTACATACATTTATACACATTCATACTTTCTAATCCTTCTCTTTTCTCTTGCTGTCACACTCGCTGTCAGTCATGAGCATGCCTACACAGGCACACATGCACACACGCACCCACATTCACAGACACATTCACCAGCACCTACTTCTGTCGTGATTCTGCAACTCTTGGCGCCAAAGGTGCGATACAAGCTTTGCTACCCGATATTTTAAATAAAGGTATGGGGAAAATATTTTCTGCTGTCTGCAAGACAGACTGAAATTGTAGATAATTTTAGAGTGTGGTTGCACTGCAGGTTGAATACCTAATCCCGTCAGGGTAGCCAAGCTACCACCCATACCAAAAAAAGAACTACTCCACCTTGTTGAGTTAGAAGCTCAGCTTTACTTTTCTCCCCTGCAGAACTGGACGTTTTCTATGCGCCCGTGCGCCCGCACGTGCACGCGTGTGTGTTCTAAGCCGGCAAGTCACTGTACAGATACTTATTCTCTACACCACTTCCCTTTTGAAACATTAAACTGACACTGGAACTGACTGCACAAGATTGCATTTTCTCTTCCTAAACAACTTGAATTGAAAGGTTACTTAGTGTAACAATATTTACTTGCAGAATTGTGTTGTTACCAGGGGTATAATGGATGGTGGCTATGCAGGTTTACGCAAGAATGAGTGAAGCATGAGGCATTAGCCATGTGTTTGACATGTTTCAAATTGCTATAATCCAGCATTAAACACACCCAGCAATTCATGCCATTTCTTGCAGCCATAATCTTGAATAAAGCGTGCACAACCACTTATTATATAAATTAGTATATGACTCCCTGTTATAGTCACAACAGTGCTTTTGTGTTTATTTTGCATCAAGACGGGGTCTTTTATTTGCACAAATAGCAGGATAACGCACGGTGCCGCAATTAAACCTCCTCGGTTTATGACAGGGTGTGTGCCATACCCGGCTGGCAGGGTCTGCGGTGCCCGGGCGCCGCGGGTTCGGCCCAGGCCCGGCGCGAAGGGCCCGGCCCGGGCTCGGCCCGGGGCAGCCGCGCGCGGGGAGCCCCTCAGGGCGGGCCCGGGCCCGGCGCGGTGACCGGAGCCGCTGCCGGGCCCGCTCGGAGCACACACACCGCCGCTGCCTCGCCTCCCTCCGTCAGACACAGCCCAGCCTGCGGCCTTTTGAAACCGGACTGTGATGTAAAAGCAGAGGTGAGGAGCTGGGCTTAAATAATAGTAACTTCTGTGCTCTGCTGGAATTAATTCATCATTGACACAAGGCACAATGCATCTGAAGCCTTGCGCTGGTGAACGCTAAAAGCCTTTAATACTTAAGATTGCTTAATAAATCAAAATGCCAAATATTAAGGACATAGCTGAATGTATGAGAACAAAAAAATTTGGAAAGCTAAGAGAACATTTGTAAAGATGTTTTGGTTTTTTATTTTTTTTATTTTATCCAAAACAGCTTTAAAAGCTTGAGTTAAGCAGAGACAAGTCACTGCATAATTTTAAAATATATACCTGAGTTAATATGCTTAAAACACTATTAGGTCAAACACCATTGTAATACTGTAAAATAAGTAACTGTAGTAGTAAGTGTAAAATAAAGTAACTATATCATTTGTTTAATACACTACTGTCTGCTCAAATAAGTTTTCCCGGTAAAAATGTGAAATATGCCCAAACACCTTGTGCTGTAAGTTCCTTCAGAAAAACAGAGCTTCCAGTCCTACATTACAGGACATAGAATAATCAGAAAAAACACATATCATCTGCATCAGTGATCAAAATCAGCATCTTTCATGAGAAAAAATATAATTTTCATGTCATCTATTCAAAGTGATATAATCATTTTAGTATTTGCAATATTCTCACTAATGAAGATGGTAGTTGTGAGTAAAGTAAAAAGTTCAAAAATGGATAAAATAGGCAGCAGTG